>NW_021703777.1:14381185-14561982 GCF_005190385.1 Monodon monoceros
ATATATATATATATATATATATATATATATATACATATAGCTGATTCACTTCACTCTACAGCAGAAACTAACACAACATTGTAAAGCAATTATACTCCAATAAAAAGAAAAAAACACCATCACCCAAGCTGAGAAACAACTTTACAAACAGTGGATAAGGAAACAATTCATAAGGAAAACCACATGATGTCAGTGTGTCAAATTCTGAGTAGGCTGAGAGATGCATAGGCTTGAATGGGAAAACTAAATATTGTAAAGATAGACCTCTCTCCTATTCATTTTATATGTTTATGGAATTCTATTTAAATACCAAATTCTTTTAATTTAATATAATTACCCGATCTTCATATGAAATAGTATATAAGCTATAAAATCTTAATGGATTTTGAAAAATGCAATGATTAAGGGCTTGGTCTATCAAATATGTAATTATATTATGCTCTAATAATTAAAACTGGGAAGTGTTCACATAAGAATCAACTGAGAGATAATAAAACTGAAGAGCTTAGAAATAAAATTTTTAGCTTATGGAGATGTAGATATATATAGATATATAGATAGATATGAAGCTAGCATCCCCAAATAATAAAAATATAGACTACTCAATCTACGACTGTGGAAGAATGAAGTGGACAAAATAAAATTGTAATATCAGTTCTCTGCATTATTCGGTAACTTCCAGATGTCTCAAAGACTAAATAATAAAATAAGTAGTTATTTATAGTATATAAACTCATGATTGTGTACAAAGAGTGGAACTATAACAAAAGAGATCAACACATTGAAAACCTTATATTTTTGTGTTAAAAACATTATAAACAAAATTTTAAAAAGCAGTCCTTTCCCTAATGCATACTTCCAGGAACATAGTATGAGCTCAGTAATAACACAAGTGTTCAGTCTTAGGGGGACATTTTAGTTAGCTATGGCACATCCATAAAATGGAGATTTTTTTAGCAGCCACTGAAATTATCTTTTAAATAGCTTTTGAATATTTTGAAAATAATTATAATTCTAAGAAACATCTTAAGAGATATAAAATATACAATATGATTTGTATGATATTTGTATGATATGATTATATCAGAAATAAAAAATAATAAAAAGGAATAAATCAAAATTTGACAGCAATTATCTTGAGATGATTCAAGTATTTCATCTTTGTACTTTTCTGCATTTACAGGACAGAATTTTTAAAAAGACAAAATAGTCAAAGTATATGCTGACTTTATAAACCAGCAACAGGACTCTAATGAAGACAAGAAAATTGGGAAGGAAGTTATTTTTATTCAAATGGATAATAGGTAAGAACTCTCTCATTTTAGAATTTTTTTAGTTTAAATAACTACAGGACTTTCAAATACACTTTTCCCCTGGTATATTAGAGAGAATGAAGGAAAGTTAATGTTGAAAATATAGTTGGCAGTACCCTACTGGTGAGAATTAAACCAATAAATCATGTGAGACTCTGTGGGTAATCATGTAAGTATCAACAATAGAGCATATAGTATTGTATTAAACTTTAAACCTACTTTTACTTTTTGGGTCAAGGTTGAGATATCAGGAAATGAAGTGTAGGGTATAAGCAGCATAAGAACATTTTTATTTCAAGTTAGGGTAAGGGAATATCCGTGGAGAAACACATGTAATGCGGTGGAGAGTTGCAGAGAATGATGATACTGAAGTTGTCATTAAATTTAGCCAAGTCCTTGATGTGAGAAATTTCAATTCATTGTTGATGACACAGATTGCAGAAGCATATGGAAGCAATTAGAGGAAGGTAAATGGAGACTGTGGGTACAAGCTGCATGTTTGTGGAGCTTGACTAGATAAAAGGAATAATACGGGATGAGATCTAAAAGAGGCAATGAAGACTTGGGTATCTTCTTTCAGAGCAGAGGAAATATGAGCATGAAAGAAAACCAAAGGAGAAGACAAAATTGATGATTCCCTGGTCGGGGTGGGGAATATATGAGTAAGAGCAGTGTCTCGTTATGAGCCAGTAGCAGGTTCTGTAGCAGGGGCTGAGGGTTTAGATTTCTAGATAAGAAGGGCATTACTCTTCCGCTAAGATTAGTGGGAAGGAAGCTCTAATAGATGTAAAAATTCATCAGAAGACAGGCAGCTAGGGTGAGGGGAGCAGTGTAGTATGTGAAGGCAAGGAGCACTTGATCAACTGAGGCTGGCTCTCCATGAATTAGATGTATGACTTGAGGCCGTGCCTAATGTTTGCTGGACTTATCAAACTTGTTGAGTCTGTTTCTCCTCAGATCAATGGGGATATCATGCATTCCATATAATTTTCCGTATGATTTGGAAACATTCTGTAAAATATGAGAAATCCCTTAAAAAGGTGTAATTCATCCTTACAGTAAATAGGGTAATTTTATGATGAAATGAGGTGGATGAGGGCTAGATGAAGGCAGATAAAGATTAAGAATTTTTGAAGAAATTCGTTGTAAATTTTAATGCAGCGCTCATGGCCTAAGAGAATGGAAGAGCTGGTAGCCCTGACAGAAGCTTGTTAACTTCCTCTGACAATCCTCCAACAATCTTGCTTTCTGAATATGATGCTTTTGATGAGTGCCTAACATGTTTGAGCTTAAAAACTCTTCTTACACACTATCTTCATTTAGCAATGTGGATGATGTTTATTAGACTTCTCATTTAAAAACCTCTCTGAGGCTTCTCCCATGGTGGCCTTTTAGACTTACAGTGCTGGGCACTATGGAAATATCTTAGAATCCAGATGAACAGTGGGTCCGTGGGAACAGAGAGATTCTCACGCCCAAAAATCTCCATAAAACATCTACAGCATTGTCTCAGGTTGCTTGGAGAAACTGCATTCATATTCATAATGTATTGCATAATTATGAGATCCTGATTTTCATATTTCCCAGTGTGCCTTTTCAGCTCTGCTGTATTACCAAGTTAAAGGAGACAACACAACTTTACAAAATTAGAGTGTTCTGTTTTTTGTGTCACTTTTTGACATTACTCTATTTTAATTTGTTCATCATTGATCCCAATAAAGACAAACTGTCATTGTAACCATTGCCCAGCATGCAATACATTAGTCTTATTGCCTCTATAACAGCTGTTCATGTGTCTCTTTCTCTGTCATTCAGTGATGATGTGTCCTTTTCTATATGCAATGCCAGAAAATCTGGGAGAGCTCACAGCACAACACCTCCATATGAACTGGATTAAGTAGAGGAAAATCTTATTGTATATCATCATTTTATTTCTATTACTTAGTACAGAAACGAAGGCACTTCATTATATGTGCTAAATAAGTAAAGGATGAATATTATACTTTTTACTAACTTTGTAATTTTTGCCTTTCATCTAAACTCTTTAGATCTCAGTTTCCTCATACAGAAATTGAGAATGATAGAAACTGCCTTACCTGTCTATGTAAAAATCAAATGAGCAAACTTTGTATCTCCAACAAAAAGTTGAAAGGTTTTTACAAACCTGGGCAATATTTACAGTAGTTCCTTAAATCTCAGATTAATGCACATGATAGCTTCAAATGTCACCTTCATTATTTTAAAAAATATTATTTTGTTGAGAAAATTTTGTTTGTGTGACTCTACATATCCGCAGGGATCTCTGGAGAGAGCCATGGAGTGTATTAGGATCTTAGTTTAGGATGTGATAGGCAACCCTGTGCCCAAGCTTAGATAAGAAGAGGGCACAAAAAAACCAATGATGCAGCCAACTGTAGGTTGTTAAAAGTGGGGTGCAAGATCTCAGACTCTCTTTTTCCCAAGATTTGTCTGTAATGGTCAGATGTGCTGCTCAAACTTCCTTCTAGGGGGCAGCAGTGCCCTGGAATTTTGCCAATATCCTTTGTCTCTTTAAATCTTAGTTCAGTGACTCAGATCTTCAAAGAAGCAAAGTCAAAGGAAATAAATGTGCTAATTATGTTATCACATACTGATATTAGGAAAAGGTAATAGTCTACCCAAAGTTGTTAGAAGGAAGTGTTGTTGAGGGCATTAATACAGAAAACATCATAAAATGTACAGTTAAGAGACATACATTACAAAAGACTTTGTTCAAAGGAGAGAAGCCATCATTTCACTATTGAATATATAGTTTATTTTTACTATCACGTTTAATGTATACTTTATTGCTATTAAAATTAAAACTACTAAAGATAAATGTATATTTAGAGAATGAAAATTTGAGATACGGGTTTTTAAGTGTGTGAGAATTAAGATCTTGCGAACAAAAAAATTTTCCCAAGAAATGTAAATAATAATTTTTGGAGGAAATGCAAAGAGACCTGACTTGGGCTTCTTGAATTTGCTTTGATTTGTTAGAAACATATATTGAATTGATGATTTTTATTTTACAAAACAACTCAAAGTACTGAGCAGAAATCACTTCACAGCTTTTGATACCTGCACTAGTCCTCTACTAGTTGAGACAGTAGGCCATAGTAAATCTTGACACCAAATTATACATGAATTGCTTTTCTTATCTCACTTGGCCATAGTCAATTTCAGTTCTAATTATAGGGGGCTTATTAAAATGTTTGGAAACTCTTCTTTTACAGTTTTGTATAATGACTGCTTTTATCATGATCTGCTAGACCTTGGTACCGAACTCTAGGGATAAGGGTTGGATACTGTGGGCATGATGACTCAGATGACTCTCCTCATCCAGCAGGAGAAAGATGGTGGCTCCAATTAGTCTCTACTAAAATTTAACCCATAATGTCTTTCCTTTCTTTATACCATCATTATTTGAGTGGAATGAGGAACACCCTCACTTTACCTCTTGTTTTCAATTGTCTTCTCTTCATGATAATTTGTCCTGAATTTTTATTTAATGATACTTCAGAATTAGGATGAGGGTGAGGAGAAGAAAAAAATATTGTTTGCCCAGGGCTCTGAACTGTTCTGAACTAAGCTCATTTATTATAACATTAGAGGAGGACCCTGCTTGGTTGTCATTATTTTGCAGAATATATGGTACTGACATTTTCCCTTTCTCCAAGGGAGATAATTAGACCAAATGGGAAAAATTCTTCTGTGAGTTATATATGTCTTAATTTTTTTCACCAAGTTCTCTTACTCATCACTTTTAATTGCCAAATCTTAGAGCTATGAAAAAAATACATTGCCAGTAATCTTATAATGAGATCTGATTATTTATGTAGAACATATTCACTCTTTAACAGCTTTCCTTATTTAACATTTGGTGAAAGTACATAATTATTACTGGAGGAATTTAATATTCTTCAAACATGCTGTTCCTTTTTTAGTGTTTCCTTGTCGCTTATAAAAAATATTTTATATGCTATTGATTCAATGGGGGTGACACTTTTAAGATGAATTCATAAATGCCCGTAGAGGATCAACCATTACACATGCAAAGCGAAATTCTGTCACACTGACATTAATGATGGCTACTATAATCACTGGCTCCTCTTTTATTAGGATTTTTGTTAATTAATGCAAAGTCTACTATTGGCCTTATAAAAGTGCTCATCTGTTTTCCTTTAATTTCAAATAGATTAAAAGTAAGATTTGGTGTTAATTAAAAACTTAGGATTTATGAGGATTTTAATTGCAAACATTTCAGTGGTGAACATGTAGATGACTCTTAGTTCTGTTTGCTAATAAACATGGTATTGAACAATGACAAGACAAAAGAATAAATCATTCGCAGAGAAGTACACTATCATTGGCTGTATTGTCCATGTGTATTGAATCCTGTCTAGCCAGGGGCAGATAAGAGAGGTTCAACAGCTCAGGATTTCCTTGGGGGTTTTAAACTTTTACCTGACGTCTGGAAATTTTACTTTTACTTTGAAAATGTGGATGGGTTTAAACTTAAAGAAAAATCATCAGGTTTAATGAGTTTAATGGAAATACTCTGACATCATAGTCTGCAAATATGATTTCATCTGTCTATCTTTAAGTTGAATTTAGGTTGTATAGTGTAACTGATGTCCAAAAGGTCCCTACAAGTTTCCCATTTTATTATTTATTATCTTAACCAGAGCCTGTTGCAATAAAAGGGCCATCTTCTGTGATGACCTGTAGCACAGGTATTTTGCAATTAACATCTTTGCATGTTCTCCTCTGGCATGAGTCAGGTTTAGCCTTGTCACACTGGGCTTTTAAGGGGAGCTCTAGCTTTGCAGCCCAGGCTACATGTGACAAGATTAAATTGGCACACTTTACTGTATAGCTCTTGTGTTCCTGGCAGTGCTAGCCTGGCTGATGCCTCTGAGAGAAGGCTCAGCTGTCACTCAGTGACCCATTAACACTACTGTTCGATCATGCAGTGTCATTTTTCTCATTCTCATGGAGATAATGCTCCCTGGAGATCTCCAGTACCTGCAGGAATGAAAGAGAACAGCAGAGACAGGCTAACTATCAAAGAAGGAGCAAACAACACAGCAAGACCATGAATTCCAAAAGCAGAATTTTAAATTGAGTGAAAAGATGAAGCCCATTTATGACGTCTGGGTTGGGAAGGTGGGAGGAGGATGGAGTTTTAATAGATATAATAACTTTTTAACAAGCTATTTTCTTCTTCCTGCCTGAATACTATAAGAGGTATCCATGATAATACTTATAACTAGGTTAGAGAAGGCAGCTGCTTTGAACATGTCATAGGGATTGGAGTGAGAATTTATTTATAAACAGGGATTTTTGTGTTTTATTTGTTTATTTACAAACAGGTGGAGGATATAAAACAAAGCATGTATTAAGGTGAATTGCTCAATAGTCTAAATAGAACAGAATCCCTGTTTATGGATGGCTTATCGGGGTACAAAAGCACAAAAGAGGAAAATGGTATGTGATCTTTGTAACGCTAGGCATTAAGACTTCTTTTGTCCTATGATTAAACCAACTGCTTAAGCAAACTCTGTTGCTCTTCAGTCCAAACTGCATGTTCTTTAGTGTGTCACTTTATAAGAAGCTATGCTTTCTAATGTTTACTATATAAGGAAATATTATAAGAACATGCTTCTTGATTTCCCAGACTAAGACTGGTTCTGTTTGGATTGATATAAAAACAAGAAAGAAAGCCATATGAATCTTGATATTGTCTAAGGAAACCTGTTGAAGATGTGATAGGAATAGACCAACACCCCTCCAAAAAAATTAGTCAGAAAATAGGGATAAAATTGAACAGGATTCAGGATTACAATAAAGGGCAAGGAAAAGTGCCATGTAAAAACTTGTTAGTAGCTACTTTAACCCTGATTGCTTCCTGGACACATAGGACATCCATTCCATCTACGCTTAGATCATTTCAACCCTGATTTCAATTTTCGCACACCAGGCAAATCTTGTTATTGGGTTTAGACTTTTAATCTCAGGTAGGGATTTGTGTACCGTCACGTGCCCTCCCTCACCACCAATCAGGAGACACAGGTGCTAGAATCCATAGTGTAAATGTGCATACTCTTCCGGTGCCCCAACTTTTTAAAAAAAGTGTGTGTGTGTTTTTTTTTAACTTATGTAAACTACAAATAATTTGCATCTTTATTTTTACTTTAAAATAAACATGGTGTATTGTGGAGTAGGAAAAAATATTCATATATATTTTAATGATTTTCAAAAAGACTTTAAAGAAATATTGGTAAGAACATCTTTGGCTTAACCTGTCAGGGCTCTTGTGTGCCTTAAGGATTGTGTTTTCTCCTCTTTTCCATTGAATGCAACGTTCAGGAAGCATTACTTTAGCGTATAGCAGGGAAAAGGGACCCAGATTATGATGTTTTAGCAATGATGATGGCATTAGTTAGGAACAGAGTGTAGTTCAGCCAACTCTCCCAGGGCAAGAAACAACCTTTATTCTTAATTTTACAGTTGGAAGGCACTGTAAAAATCAGCTGATCCAGGCTGCGGCCTGCGGCCTCACGCAGCATGACGTGGCCTCTGCCACCAGCGCACGGTCATTGTGGTGCAGCGTGTGTTTGGGGGGTGGAGGGTCCACTGGAGACTGGGACTAAGGTGACCTTGGCAGATGGAGACTCACGGTCTCCCTGGCTGCACTCCTTGAGGAAGATGCTGGCTGTTGCTGTCTCTAGCGTGCTGTCTGTTGTCACCCAGAAGCCCGCTAACAGGGTGCTTGTGGCATCCTGTAACTATTCATATGATGCTACATTTGAGATTAAGAAATGTGATCTTTATCGGTTGGAAGAGGGTCCCCCTGTCACCGCAGTGCTCACCCGGGAGGATGGACTCAAATACTACAGGGTGATGCAGAACGTTTGTCGAATGGAATTGAAGGCGGATCAGTTGTAAAAACAGAAATTTATTTGTGGTTTCTGTCATTTGTGTGATGGTCAGGAAACTTGTGTGGGTCTTGGGGCTGGGCTAAATCCCACGGATCATGTTATTGCATCCTGTCAGGCTCACGGCTCATGTGTACTCGTGGACTTTCTGTCCCATCAATTCTAGCAGAGCTGACAGGTCGAAGAGGTGGCTGTGCTGAAGGAGAAGGAGGGTCAATGCATATGTATTCCAATAACTTCTATGGAGGCAATGGCATTGTCGGCGCTCAGGGACCGCTGGGAGCTGGTATTGCTCTGGCCTGTAAATATAAGGGAAACAACGAGGTGTGTTAGACTCTACATTGGAATGGTGCCGCTAATCAGGGTCAGATATCTGAAGCTTATAATATGGCAGCTGTGTGGAATTTACCTTGTATTTTCATCTGCGAGAATAACCGCTATGGAATGGGAACATCTGTTGAGAGAGCAGCAGCCAACACTGATTACTGCAAGAGAGGCAATTTCATCCCTGGCCTAAAGGTAGATGGAATGGAGGTTCTATGTGTTTGGGAGGCAACTAAGGTTGCAGCTGACTATTGTAGATCTGGAAAGGGGCCTATACTGATGGAGCTGCTGACATACCATTATCATGGACACAGTATGAGTCACCCTGGAATCAGTTATCGTACACGAGAAGAAGTTCAGCCTTTAAGAAGTAATAACCATCCTATCATGCTTCTCAAAGATAAAATGGTAAACAACAAACTTGCCAGTATTGAAGAATTGAAGGAAATTGACGTTGAAGTGAGGAAAGAAATTGATGCTGCTGCTCAGTTTGCTATAACTGATCCTGAACCACCTTTGGAAGAATTAAGCCGTCACATCTACAGTACTAATCTACCTTTTGAAATTTGTGGTGCAAATCAGTGGATCAGGTTTAAGTCAGTCAGTTAAAAGGAGAATATATTCATGGTCAACTTTAAGAAACTGTGTATGCAATTTTGTTAAGGAGGAATAAAACCCGTAAAACAAAAGTCTTTTAAACTTTTATTAAGAGGAATTGAGATAATTAAGAGATAATGGAAAGACATAAATGAGATCACAGAAAGATATACATTCAGTTGAGATATTACATTCAATTGTACATTATTGCATTAAAAGATACTATACAGTTAATCATTTAGTATTGTTAAAAGATAAACTGAGGCACATTAAAATTTTCAAGAGTTGATTTTGAGCATACATCAGTTAGAATCAGGCAGTCCAAACAAAAGGTGGAGTATTCTACCAACAGGAGCTGGGGGAGAGGTTTTTAGAGAGAAGCAGAGCAAGGAAATGATTTGATAGGTGATAGCTTAAGGAGTTGCCTTACTTGGGAAAACCTAGTTGGCCGTTTGTGATTGGTTGTTCTTAAGTTTCATCTGCTTGGTTTGAGTGCATTGACTCTAGCTTAGTTTTGGTTTGCTTACTTAGGCTCCCAAGACATTAGAGCCACCTCAGTCTGATGGCTTCCTTGTTTAACTACTTAAACAATGTGAATATATTAAAGATTATTTTAAATTTATACAAGTCTAGAATAGGAAAAACAGGGACTTCCCTGGTGGTCCCGTGGTTCAGACTTCGCCTTCCAATGCAGGGGGTGTGGTTTTGATCCCTGGTTGGGAAGCTAAAATCCCACATGCTTCACGGCCAAAAAACCAAAACATAAAGCAGAAACAATATTGTAACAAATTCAATAAAGACTTAAAAGAAAAATGGTCAACATCAAAAAAATCTTAAAAAAAAATAAAATAGGAAAAACAGAGAAAATATTATTTAACTTCCCAAATTATCTTCTGTAATAGTTCTGTTTGATTTAGCTTTATATTATTTTAGTAAATACTCTTATTTAAAGGAAAAAATAGCTCTTTGATTCCTGCTCAACCCTGCTAGAGGTTTAGGTGTAAAGTCACTATTCTGAAGTTAAGAAGTAATTTCAAGCAGTACCAAAGTATCAGGACCCCTACTGCTGTGTCACTTGAAATAGTTTGCTTAAATTAACCAACTGAACACGGCCTACTAAATAGTGTGCATGTGCACACACACATGCGTGAATATTCAGTATTGATGCTGAAGCGACTTAACATTGACCATTTTTCCAATAAAACATGATATATAACAGAGTAGGGGGAGATAGGACAAGGACATTTTTTCATGTTGTGCTTAATTGCAATATTTTTAGTGTATCAATTTAAAGGAAAAATGTAAGCAAAGTTAAAATCTAGAGGAAAACTGCATTTTGCTTTAATCTTCCAGTGAAAGCTACTCTTATTTTATAATCCATTTGTACCGTTATTCCATACTTTAAAGAACTCTTAGTAAATTTCAGACTGAAAAATAAATGAACAGATATGACGACACCAAAGGAGTTAAGCAGAGGAGGTGATATTAATAAAAAATTGAAAATAAAATCTGCCTTGGCCAGAACTGAGCATTCACAGATAACTTTTTGCATGAGAAAATCTAACTTGGATCATACAGGTTTGATTTTCTCTATAGTCCAACACCACCATGTCAATTAACAAGTCATGACAGTGAAAACATCTTTACTTGGTTATATTTACCAAAAGACCTAAAGTCCTATTGAGCATGATGTTTGGCATACCTTACTCCTCTGAGATAGACTCACTGAAATCAGAAATCAGAATTTGCCTGTGATTTAAGAACCAGTTTGCAGGGACTTCCCTGGTGGCGCAGTGGTTGAGAGTCCGCCTGCCGATGCAGGGGACGCGGGTTCGTGCCCCGGTCCGGGAGGATCCCACATGCCGCAGAGCGGCTGGGCCTGTGAGCCATGGCCGCTGAGCCTGCGCGTCGGGAGCCTGTGCTCCGCAATGGGAGAGGCCACAGCGGTGAGAGGCCCGCGTACAGCAACAACAACAAAAAAGAAATAGTTTGCAGATAACACCAAAAGTTGTTAAAGGTTAAAACCCATCACAAGAAAAAAAAAAAATTGTGACTGTGTGTGGTGATGGATGTTTAACTAGATTTATTGTGGTCATCATTTCATAATACATACACATATTGAATCATTATGTTGTACACCTGACACTAATATCATGTTATATGTGAATTATAGCTCAATTTTTAAAAAAAAGTTAAAACCTTTTCTTTACAGCATCTGCTTCTACAAATAAAAGCGTAGATACTTTCTAAGAACTCTAATAGAAAACCAAAATCTCAGAGGCCTGTGAGTCCATAAACATATGAACACATATGTGGACGCTTAATCTCCATACCTTTCCCCAAATAGGTTTAAACAAGTAAGGTAACCTCAACATTCTAAATTCAGAAAGCAGAGATAAGCATCAATTTGTTTATAAATCGGTGATATTACTAGTTAATGTGTTTTTGTTTTGCAGCTTCAGTTCAGAGGTGACTTGATTGAATCTTTTTCATCAAAAACAAAGTAATTCATAAGATGGTCAAAATAATCACATTCTTTGAATGATAAAGAATTCTTCTACTTTTTATTTATTTTGACATACTTATATTTCCATAAACTTGCAAGTGGAAGATAAGCTACTCAATTAAAGCTATTTTCTGTAGACAATATATAGAAATCATTTTCAATTTTTGTTTATGGATTTTGTTTATAAATTTTTATTATGGATTCTTTTAATGTCAGTAAAACTTAACATACAAATAACTGATTAGATATGAAACCATCATAAACCAAGAAACACAGACACTTCATTTCAGGAAAAAAGTCCAGTCTTACTATAGCAGAAGAAAAACATTTATCACAATACAAGTTTCAAATTCCATTAAAGCACAGAGTTTTGAATATTTTCTATATTAAAAAAATGTACAGGCATTTATGTGTACAGGCATTTATGTGTATATTCATGATTGTAATTTAATCATATCACTGGTTGCACACAATTCTGTAAGGATACAAAAAAAAAAGAAAAGAAAAGAAACAAAAATCCCTGTTGTTTTCATTTAGGTCAAGGAATAAATTAATAACAGCAATTTATTTACCAAGATGTAAATCAAGTGTACAAATCCAGCAGTGGGATTCTATTTCTTGTCTAAAGTACTGTGCCACTTAGTCTATTTTATCCACATATTAGAAGACATAATAAGCCATGATGGTCATAAGAATTAAATAGTTGCAACAATGCTGGAATATCTGAGAGAAGGAAGAGTTCCTAATATCTTAATCTTTATGATACTCTATAAAGGTAAAGGATAGTGTGCATATCTGTGGAATGAGATAAGAAAGGAAGGAGGTTAAGTATATAAAGGAAATACTTAGAACCTTAGAATTACACTTATTTTTAAAAATTGACATGTCTGCCAATCTAACATACAAAAAACAGAGCAGATATTAGTGAAATTTAATGATAATTTGTGAGAAAGTGCTAGTTAAAAAAAATTGAAATACAAGTCATATACCATAAAATTCATCCTTTTAAAAGTGTACAATTCAGTGGTTTTTAGTATGTTCACAGAGTTGTGCAGCCATTACCACTATCTAATTCCAAAATATTTTTATCATCCCAAAGAGATAACCCATACCCATCAGTCACTCCTGATTTCTTTTCATCCTCTGGAAAGTACAAGTCTGCTTTCTGTCTCTGCCTATTCTGGACATTTCATATAAATCATACAATATGTGCTCTATTGTGTCTGTCTTCTTTCACTTAGCATAATGTTTTCATTTTGCTGTAGCATAATTCCTACCATTGAGAAGTAGGATCTGTGTTCCTTCCCCTTGAATCTGGTGGGCTTATGACTGCTCTGACCAATAGAGAGCAGCAGAAATGATGCTGTAGAGTGTCAGGGCCCAAGACGTAAGAAACAGGCAGGCTTTGCTTCATGTCTCTTGGAACCTTTTCTCCAGGAGTTGTGATTCTCCAGTGAAGAAGTTCAAATACACTGAGAGTCCCCTGCTAGAGACTGTACGGGCAGGCACTCTGGTTACCAGTCCCAGCTGGCTCAACCTTCAGCCAGACCTGCAAAGACAACAGGTATATGAGTGTAGGCCATCTTGGACCCTCCAGATAGCCCGTTTGCCAGCTGAAAACCACAACAGTGTCTTGAAGGATCAGTGGGATCACTAGCCAAAATCTGCCCAGATTCTTAATGTACAAAAGCACAAGAAAAACAACATGGTTGCTTTTAAGAGTCTAATTGTTGAGGTACTTTGTTACACAGCAATAGACTCAGCAGAAATGAAAGTTATATTGCTTAGTCCAAGCCAGGTGTGTCAGGAGAACAGGTGAGGATTAGTAAACCAAGTCAGAATCAGAAAGCCCATAGGACGTATCAGTGCAGAGTTTCAAAATTTAGAAGTAGCAAGGGAAAGATACAAGTCCTCAATAGAAATAAAATCTAGGAACAAAATTACAACTGTTCAAAACATATTTTTCCACCATCAAGGTTGGTTTTCAGGTGAACTAAAGCATGACATTGTGTCTTGAGGATTTTATAGTAAAATACTGTCAACCATTGGTCAAGAAGCACACTGCTGTGAACTGCAATTTCACCGACTGAGGCTTGTCTAGAGTCCGGAAGGAAGTTTTCTGTTGATTGGTAAGTTTTAGGCCTTGATGAGTCAAAGCCAGCACTTGAAATGCCAACGCAATGTGGGAGCAAGTCGTTACGAGTTCACAGCTATTCGTGACTAGTCTACCCAGTTAATGAAGAGGAATCCAGGAAGCTAAGGGCTCAAGACTAACAGAACCTGAGAGGCAAAGCTGGAAGGAAGTCAGGAACTGAATCAAACTGGTAGGTATAGACAAGGAGAGAGACATTAGGACTAAACCAGAGGCAAGGAAAATGAGGTGGAAATATGTAACAAATAGGCTTGCATATTGGTGACCTTTGTGTTATCACAGAAGTCAATATCTATTGGATGAATTGAGTCAGCAGCATCTCATGTAATGACAGGCCCTTTAGAACCTAATGCTTTCTGATCAGCATCACTTGGTCTGAAGGCAGCCCTGTCTTTATGTGACATGGAAATAAAGTCTGGACTTCAGTGGCATTTACATCTGGGTTCAAATCATGGCACCGTCACCTTTGAAAAATGGTACCTTGAGAAAGTGACTTAACTCTCTGTGTGTCCACTTCTTCATCTGTAATAAGGCTGACCCAAATGACTGTTGTAAAAGTTAAACAAAGAAGTAAAATAACATCTAACTTAGTTCCAGGTATACCCAAGGTGATCAATAAATGTACATTTCTGGTCCATAGGAAGAGAGAACTGTTCACTGAGAAAAAAGACAAAAAGTTGAAGAGCCTACGTCATCTGAAAGGAATTTTTTAAATCTTCAGTTTTTTATAGATAGCTAAGTGTAAGGATTGCAGTGGTCAGAAGAAAGACTTTCATGTGGAATAAATTTTTGCAATTTCAGCCACCCTCTGTTTTCTCATGATCCTCTCACTTTTGACAAGTAGTTATCTTTCAGCCAGCACTAGATATAGAAAATAGTAATGAAGGGCCAGCAGGTTTGGACAGTAAGACCATGTAGGAGTAATGGAACTGCCCAGTTTGCACCCAAACTTTCTTCAGAATTGGGGCCTATTGCTCTATTAACTATAGTAAAGCATGTTGATATTATGCAGACACTATTTTGGTAGAATCACGGGTGGGAAATACAGATTTTGCCATTCTATTATAAATGACTACAGATAATCTAATACTAGCGATTCCTTAAAAATCAGCCGCACTCTTCCTATTGTAGATCCCTTTTAGGAAATGCTCCCAAATATTAATAAAAACAATGATCTGATCAACCAAAACTCTCCATTCAATCAGTATTATAATTCTTTCTCATTGACTTAATTTGTGTCTATTTGATCCATGAGGCTGATCTATATAGCAAAGAGCAAAGATGAGAGGTCTCTGTACTGGAATTTGAGAAAGAGAGATGGAAATTTTCCACCGACTTTTATGCACAGAATAGAACACAATCAAATTAGAAAATGGTGAAGAGCAACAAAGAGTTCATACAATACTTTCCTTTTGACAGGCCAATAAATACTCAAACTGAATAATTTACCAAAAGATAAAGAGCCCACTCAAACCTCATGACCTTTTGAACAATGAGCAAGAGTTCAATTATCCACAAATATTCTATTAGAAGTCAGCTTTCCAGGCTGCAGTGCTATTTCAGCAGTCATATATTAGAATTATAAAAGAGGGAGAATATTGACTATGTAGTTTCTGTGTCCTGCTATAGTTTAAGTTACCTTCTTTTTAAAAGCCGACTGCCACACAAAGTAGGACTTTGACAAAAAAAAAAAAAAAAAAGAAAAGAAAAAAGTAGGAGGAAGCAATTATTTTAATAATGGTTCTAGTGAGTTTGAGCTATTAGATTTCACCGGAACACTTTATTTGCAAATTGCTAGAGTGATACTGTCACTTTAGAAAATATATAATTTGCTTCCATTAGAGACTTAGAGTAACTTTCCTATAGTACCCAGAGAACTTCTCCATCACCATCCATGTGGACTGCAGTGCTACTGAGTGCACAGCTCATTACTTCCTTGAGGTAATCTGGGTTCCAGGAACTGGAGAGCTTTTTCTTTCACTGATATCTTGTAAAATCCTACAGCTTCCCTTACACGTAAGGCTGTAGAAATCATGTGGAATATCACAAAATTTGGAACCAAATCATCAGAGTTTACTACCAGTTTGAAAGTATCAATACATTATGAACTCAGTCAGTTCTTGTGGAAGTGACTTTTTTTGGTGATTTAAATTTATCTTCAAAAATCCTTTGTCAGTCTTCACATTATCTTTTGATGTTCTTCTTGATCCTTTATGTATTTTGCTGTATCTTTTTGAATTGTTGAGATTTGAACCAAGGGTTCTACAAAAAAAAAAAAATCAAAAAAAGAATTCTGACAGATCTAAAGATAGTAGAAACACAGTTTCACTATTTTGACACTGAATGATTATTTATTCACTGAATTAGGCTAACTGAGGAAAAAGAACTGAATTCTTATCAGAGCAGAGTTAACTGAACTCTCAAATATACCTGAGGTCAGACCCAACTGAGGTTGACTCTTGTCATTTCTGGCTGTGTCATCTTGAGTGAGTTATGTTCCTTTCTCAGTCGTTCTTTACTACTCTGTAGAAAAGGGGAGTATCATACTTGCCTTGTAGTGCTGTTGTGAGGATTGGAAATAACATCATAAAATGTTTATTGCTTGACACCTATTAAGTGCTCCAAATGGTACTTATATTTTCCCTTCTCTTCCGCTGCTTCTCTTTTCCTCCTGTCCTATGTTGAAAGCTTGATTTTTCTCACAAACCTTTACCAAAAAAAACATTGTTTGTCTCTTACCTTTCACACATGTCATTTAGATTTTGAATCTGTCATTCCAAAAATTTAGTCATGATTTTTATTCAGTGATTCCAGGAACTCACTAAGCATTGCTCTTATTGCATTATACAGGTCATCAGTGGAAAATTTAAATGTCACCTGGTCTGTAAATTGAGTTTACTGCATATTTTGTGTAGGCATGTACTACTATTATTATCCAGACTACTTATTCACATTGAACTACCCTGTTTTCTAATAACCCTACTGCATTTTATTTTGTCAAATTTTAGTATGAAACATAGCACTTGCCATAAAGATTTTATTAGCATGAAACTTTTCAAATCTCTAAAATGCTATGAACCTTACATATATTAGCTAATTTAGAAAGAAATTTGTCATATGCACAATAAGCTTTACATATGTGTCAATGTTTCCTTAGAGGATAAATTTGCTCTTTTTATTCCTTAATAAGGACTTTATTTTCATGTTCATTGAAAACATTAAGGAGCAGGTGGCAACATTCTGTCAAGTTAAAGGAGCCGCAGTGCAAACACTCTATTTATTAACATTATTCACAGTTTCTGTCCTAAACAGCTTTAAACTACTTACTATTCACCATAAGGGTATAAAACATGCAGTGGAGCTTCAAAATCAATGACATGTTGCCCTCTATCCAATGTTGTTCTTTGGCAAAGAGAAAGAGCTGCTTCTCAAACTCAGCATGGCAGTTTTTAATTCACACTTAAATTTCCGCTTGAGGAGGCAAGCCAAAACAAACTAGTCCTCCCTGAGATGCACCCTGGGAATAAGTGCCCTCCCAACTTTAATAATTATCTGAGAAGAGTCTTTCCCTCACTCCCCTTTTCCATCTGAATGGGAGTTGCCTATTAGGACCTGGTTGTTTTCTAGTCCTTTATTTGCATAATTCACAGATGTCAACCTGCTGACTCTATTCTGTCCCATAGAATTATAGTCCTTGTTTGCTGAGTAAATTATCTCTTTGAAGCTATAATTAGGGAAACACTATATAGAAGTTGTAAGATGAAATGACTATCAGCATTTAGATAGATAGATAGACAGATATTACATTTTTAGTTAATCATATTCTGATTCAAGACTTTTTCTTTTCTAAATTAACCTATGTGCATGCTTGTAAAACAGTATGTATATTTAGGAAAGCTTTATTTAAACATAGATAGCTTCAGGCTATGTAAATATTTGTTATTGTCACCTCATTCATCTTTAAAAACACACTACTGTAAAAGGAAATATATGATTATTCAGTTACAGAGCTTGGTAACAGAAACAAGAAACTATGATTTTTGTATCCACCCACAGTTGTTTCTCAATGATTACATGGATATTAGGTACAGTTTTTCCTTCCCCATTTGATATTCTATGCAATTCAGCCTAATTCTTCAAATATCAAATATTTTTAGTATGTTTTTGTATTTTCTTTACCTAAGTTCCTAACAAAGTATTTTTCAGAAGAAAGTGATACATAGAGGCCTTGCTACTACAATTAAAAGAGACACATGTTTGAATCACACAAGGTTTCAAAGATGATCAAATATAGTAAAATGGGGAGAAAACGGTTCTTTTTTTTTTAACTTTTTATTTTATATTGGAGTATAGCCGATTAACAATGTTGTGATAGTTTCAGGTGCACAGCAAAGCGGCTCAGCCATACATATACATGTATCCTTTCTCCCTCAGGCTCCCCTCCCACCCAGGCTGCCACATAACATTGAGCAGAGTTCCCTGTGCTATACAGTAGGTCCTTGTTGGTTATCCTTTTTAAATATGGCAGTATGTACATGTCAATCCCAAACTCCCTAACTATCCCTTCCCTCCACCCTTCCCCCCCGGTAACTATAAGTTCATTCTCTAAGTCTGAGAGTCCATTTCTGTTTTGTAAATACTCATTTGTATGATTTCTTTTTGATTCCACATAAAAGTGATATCATACGATATTTCTCTTTCTCTGTCTGACTTACTTCACTCAGTGTGACAATCTCTAAGTCCACCCATGTTGCTGCAGATGGCATTATTTCATTATTTTTTTATGGCTGAGTAATATTCCATTGTATACATGTACATCTTCTTTATCCATTCCTCTGTCGATGGACATTTAGGTTGCTTCCGTGTTTTGGCTATTGTAAACAGTGCTGCAATGAACATTGGGGTGCATGTATCCTTTCGGACCATGTTTTTCTCTGGATATATGCCAGGAGTGGGATTGCAGGGTCATATGGTAGTATGGAAAAACAAAAGAGCCCGAATAGCCAAAGCAATCTTGAGAAAGAAAAATGGAGCTGGAAGAATTGGGCTCCCTGACTTCAGACTATACTACAAAGCTATAGTCATCAAAACAGTGTGGTATTGGCACAAAAATAGAACTATAGATCAATGGAACAGGATAGAAACCCCAGAAATAAACCCATGCATCTATGGTCAATTAATCTATGACAAAGGAAGCAAGACTATACAATGGTGGAAAGACAATCTCTTCAACAAATGGTGCTGGGAAAAGTGGACAGTTACATGTAAAAAAAAAAAAATGAAATTAGATCATTCTTTAACACCATACACAAAAATAAGATGAAAATAGATTAAAGACATAAATGTGAGACCAGACACTATAAGACTCCTAGAGGAATACATAAGCAGAACACTCTTTGACATAAATTGCAGCAATATCTTTTCTGATCTGTATCCCAGAGTAATGGAAATAAAACCAAAAATAAACAAATGGGACCTAATTAAACTCAAAAGCTTTTGCACAGCAAAGGAAACCATAAACAAAACAAAAAGACAACATAGAATGGGAGAAAATATTTGCAAATGATGTGACCAACACGGGATTAGTCTCCAAAATCTACAAACAGCTCATGTGGCTTAATATCATCAAAACGAACAACCCAATCAAAAATGGGCAGAAGACCTAAATAGACATTTTTCCAAGGAAGACATACAGATGGCCAAGAGGCACATGAAAAGATGTTCAACTTTGCTAATGATTAGAGAAATGCAAATCAAAACCACAATGAGATATTACCTCACACTAGTCAAAATGGCTATTATCAAAAAATCCACAAACAATAAGTGCTGGAGAGGGTGTGGAGAGAAAGGAACCCTCCTACACTGTAGGTGGGAATGTAAATTGGTGCAGCCACTATGGAGAGCAATATGGATGTTCCTTAAAAAACTACAAATAGGCTACCATATGACCCTGGGAGAAAACAGTTCTGAACAGTATATTCATCTACAGTAGTATATTAGGAAGCAATTCAACACATACAGTGAAGAAAGTTTTGATTCACAAATATTTTGCTCAAGTGGTATATTTCTGGAGTTTTATTACATTTAAAGTTTTCTCTGTTCTTTCAATTTGCTGTAGATTGGTCCACCCAATGGTTGATGACTAGTTTTTGAACACTGAAGTGTAGGCAAAGTTCACTGCATTGAAGTTGTTACTGAACTCGGGTTTGGCTGCTCACTGATCAAAAGCCAATAATTCAAGAGGAAAGTGTCAATAGAAAGGAAAGGTGCTTTAATCAGAAAAGCCAGCAATCTGGGGGAGAAGGTAGAATCATGTCCCAAGACGAACTCCGAAGTTTCTACTCAGCCATGACAGTTTTTAAAGGGAAAAATGGGGGAGGGGGGAGAATATCAGTGAATCACTGAGGTAGGAGGTTGGGGTCTGCATCATTCTGCATTGCATGTGGACTGGCTGGCTCTGTCTTCAGGTGTTATCTTGC
This sequence comes from Monodon monoceros, assembly GCF_005190385.1. NCBI lineage: Eukaryota > Metazoa > Chordata > Mammalia > Artiodactyla > Monodontidae > Monodon > Monodon monoceros. Next base: position 14,401,516 of record NW_021703777.1, read on the forward strand.
CTGCATGATCTGCCTGCAGGATTGCTAAGGGGGCTGTGGCAGGTAGAGAGCTTAGCCATTCTTTAACTACTTAGTTCTTCATTCTTATTTATTGTATCTAGGAAAAGAGTCAACAGGTTAAGGAAGGCATGATGTGCATTCAGGAGAGTATAAGTCAAAGAGTTATTATTTAAACTGCCTAGTGATCTCATTTATGTAATTCGGTTCTTTCAAGGTCGGAGGGGGACAGAAATGGGCAAACCGGAAAGGGGCAAAAGAGCTGCTTTAAAAGTGTAGGCAAAATTTACTGCATTTTTTCATTTTTATAACGATTTTGGATGAGGATTCTTGGAAGTGTAAGTTGACATTAATGACCGTATGTCACAGCATGGTTTTGTAAACACAGTTAAATAGTAGTGAACATTAATTCTTAATGTGAAAGCAGTTTTTTGGCCAGGATTCAGCAGCCTCTTAATTCATTTTTTAAAAGAAGTTGTTTTTTAATGTATAGAAATTTTTAATTGAATTTCTATATAAAAAAATGGGGTCTCTGATAGTAAACATGTGCAATCATAGTTACGGTTTCCATTTTTCTTGAGGGTGGCAAATATATATATACACGGTACAAGCTAATCAGAATGTTGCATTATCTTTCCATTACATATATATGTTAATCTTTTATATGTGCAAATAATACAGAAGTTGGGGTCAATACCACTCTCTTACACTTGCAGAGTATTGGAATATCAGTGCCTCACCAAGAAAATTCACTTTTTTTTTTATTCGAGTATAGTTACTTTACGATATTATACTAGTTTATACTGTACAGCAGAGTGAATTGGCTATATGTACACATATATACCCTCTTTTTTGGATTTCCTTCTCATTTAGGTCACCACAGAGCACTGAGTAGAGTCCCCTGTAGTATACAGTAAGTTCTCATTAGTTATCTATTTTATACATAGTATCAACAGTGAATATATGTCAATCCCAATCTCCCAATTCATCCCACCTGCCTTTCCCCCTTGGTATCCATATGTTTGTTATCTACGTCTGTGTCTCTGTTTCTGCCTGGTAAATAAGATAGTCTATACAAATTTTTTTAGATTCCACATATGTGTGGGCACCCTTGTCTTGTTCCTGTCATATACAACCTTTATTATGTTGAGGTAGGTTACCTCTATACCCACCTTCTGGAGAGTTTTTATCATAAATGGGTGCAGAATTTTTTTTTAACATCTTTATTGGAGCGTAATTGCTTTACAATGGTGTGTTACCTTCCGCTCTATAACAAAGTGAATCAGTATACATATACATATCTCTTTCCTCTTGTGTCTCCCTCCCACCCTCCCTATTCTACCCCTCAAGGTGGTCACAAAGAACCGAGCTGATCTCCCTGTGCTATGTGGCTGCTTCCCACTAGTTATCTATTTTACATTTGGTAGTGTATATATGTCCATGCCACTCTCTCACTTCGTCTCAGCTTACCCTACCCCCTCCCTGTGTCCTCAAGTCCATTCTCTATGTCTGCATCTTTATTCCCGTCCTGCCCCTAGGTTCTAAAGAACTGTTTTGTTTTGTTTTTTTTAGGATTCCATATATATGTGTTAGCATACGGTATTTGTTTTTCTCTTTCTGACTTCACTCTGTATGAACAGACTCTAGGTCCATCCACCTCACTACAAATAACTCAATTTCATTTCTTTTTATGGCTGGGTAATATACCATTGTATATATGTGCCACACCTTCTTTATACATTCATCTGTTGATGGACACTTGGATTGCTTCCATGTCCTGGCTATTGTAAATAGAGCTGCAATGAACATTGTGATACATGACTCTTTCTGAATTATGGTTTTCTCAGGGTATATGCCCAGTAGTGGGATTGCTGAGTCATATGGTAGTTAGTTCTATATTTAGTTTTTTAGGAACTTCCATACTGTTCTCCATAGTGCCTGTATCAATTTTCATTAACACCAACAGTGCAAGTGGGTTCTCTTTTCTCCACACCCTCTCCAGCATTTACTGTTTGTAGATTTTTTTGATCATGGCTATTACTGGTGTGAGGTGATACCTCATTGTAGTTTTGATTTACATTTCTCTAATGATTAGTGATGTTGAGCATACTTTCATTTGTTTGTTGTCAATCTGTATATCTTCTTTGGAGAAATGTCTATTTAGGTCTTCTGCCCATTTTTGGATTGGGTTGGTTTTTTTTTTTTCATATTGGGCTGCATGGACTCCTTGTATGTTTTAGAGATTAATCCTTTGTCAGTTGCTTCATTTGAAAATATTTTCTCCCATTCTGAGGGTCGTCTTTTCACTTTGTTTATAATTTCATTTGCTGTGCAAAAGCTTTGAAGTTTCATTAGGTCCCATTTGTTTATTTTTGTTTTTATTTCCATTTCTCTAGGAGGTGGGTCAAAAAGCATTGTACTGTGATTTATGTCATAGAGTGTTCTTCCTATGTTTTCCTCTCAGAGTTTTATAGTGTCTGGCCTTACATTTATATCTTTAATCAATTTTGAGTTTATGTTTGTGTATGGTGTTAGGCAGTATTCTAATTTCCTTCTTTTACATGTAGCTGTCCAGTTTTCCCAGGACCACTTATTGAAGAGGCTGTCTTTTCTCCATTGTATATTCTTGCCTCCTTTATCAAAAATAAGGTGACCATATGTGCATGGGTTTATCTCATGGCTTTCTATCGTGTTCTATTGAGCCATATTTCTGTTTGGGGGTCAGTACCATACTGTCTTAGTTACTGTAGCTTTGTAGTATAGTCTAAAGTCAGGGAGCCTGATTCCTCCAGCTCTGTTTTTCTTTCTCAAGATTGCTTTGGCTATTCAGATCTTTTGTGTTTCCATGAACACAAAAGACCATTGGTAAATTGTCTGTGAAAAATGCCATTGGTAGTTTGATAGTGATTGCACTGAATCTGTGGATTGTAGATAGAAAGTCAGCTTTCATCAGTGTCTTATAGTTTTCTGCATACAGGTCTTTTGTTTCCTTAGGTAGGTTTATTCCTAGATATTTTATTCTCTTTGTTGCAATGGTAAATGGGAGTGTTTCCTTAATTTCTCTTTCACATTTGTGATCATTAGTGTATAGGAATGCAAGAGATTTCTGTGCATTAATTTTGTATCCTACTACTTTACCAGATTCATTGTTTAGCTCTAGTAGTTTTCTGGTAGTATCTTTAGGATTCTGTATGTATAGTATTATGTCATCTGCAAAGAGTGACAGGTTTACTTCTTCTCTTCCTGTTTGGATTCCTTTTATTGCTTTTTCTTCTCTGATTGCTGGGGCTAAAACTTCCAAAACTATGTTGAATAATAGTGGTGAGAGTGGACAACCGTGTCTTGTTCCTGATCTTAGTGGAAATGGTTTCAGTTTTTCACCATTGAGAACAATGTTGGCTGTGGGTTTGTCATATATGGCCTTTATTATGTTGAGGTAAGTTCCCTCTTTGCTTACTTTTTGGAGGGTTTTTATCATAAATGGGTGTTGAATTTTGTTGAAAGTTTTTTTCTGCATTTATTGAGATGATCATATGGTTTTTCTCCTTCAATTTGTTAATATGGTGTATCACATTGATTGATATGCATATATTGAAGAATCGTTGCATTCCTGGGATAAACCCCAATTGATGATGGTGCATGATCCTTTTCATGTGCTGTTGGATTCTGTTTGCTAGTATTTTTTGGAGGATTTTTGCATCTGTGTTCATCAGTGATATTGGCCTGTAGTTTTCTTTCTTTGTGACATCTTTGTCTTATTTTGGTATCTGGGTGATGGTGGCCTCATAGAATGAGTTTGGGAGTGGTCCTCCCTCAGCTATATTGTGGAAGAGTTTGAGAAGGATAGATGTTAGCTCTTCTCTAAGTGTTTGATAGAAGTTGCCTGTGAAGCCATCTGGTCCTGGACTTTTGTTTGTTGGAAGATTTTTAATCACAGTCTCAATTTCATTTTTTTGTGATTGGTCTGTTTATATTTTCTGTTTCTTCCTGGTTCAGTCTCAGAAGGTTGTGCTTTTCTAAGAATTTGTCCATTTCTTCCAGGTTGTCCATTGTATTGGCATATAGTTGCTTGTAGTAATCTCTCAGTATCTTTTGTATTTCTACAGTGTCAGTTTTTACTTCTCCTATTTCATTTCTAATTCAATTAATTTGAGTCTTCTCCATTTTTTTCTTGACGAGTCTGTCTAAAGGTTTATCAATTTTGTTTATCTTCTCAAAGAACCAGCTTTTAGTTTTATTGATCTTTGCTATTGTTTTCTTCATTTCTATTTCATTTATTTCTGCTCTGATCTTTATGATTTCTTTCATTCTTCTAACTTTGGGTTTTGTTTGTTCTTCTATCTCTAGCTGCTTTAGGTGTAAGGTTAGGTTGTTTATTTGTGATTTTTCTTGTTTCTTGAGGTAGGATTGTATTGCTCTAAAATTCCCTCTTAGAACTGCTTTTGCTGCATCCCATAGGTTTTGGGTCGTCGTGTTTTCATTGTCATTTGTTTCTAGGTATTTTTTGATTTCCTGTTGATTTCTTCAGTGATCTCTTGGTTATTTGGTAGTGTATTGTTTAGCCTCCCTGTGTTTGTATTTTTTATAGACTTTTTCCTGTAATTGATATCTAGTCTCATAGCGTGGTCAGAAAAGATATGTGATACGATTCCAATTTTCTTAAATTTACCAAGGCTTGATTTGTCACCCAAGATATGATCTATCCTGGAGAATGTTCCATGAGCTCTTGAGAAGAAAGTATATTCTGTTGTTTTTGGTTGAATGTCCTACAAATATCATTTAAGTCCATGTTGTTTAATGTGTCATTTAAGGCTTGTGTTTCCTTATTTATTTTCATTTTGGTTGGTCTGTCCATTGGTGAAAGTGGCATGTTAAACTGCCCTACTATTATTGTGTTAGTGTTGATTTCCCCTTCTATGGTTGTTAGCATTTGCCTTATGTATTTTGGTGCTCCTATGTTTGGTACATAAATATTTACCATTTTTATATCTTTTTCTTGGGTTGATCCCTTGATCATTATGTAGTGTCCTTCTTTATCTCTTGTAATTGTCTTTATTTTAAAGTCTATTTTGTCTGATATGAGAATTGCTACTCCAGCTTTCTTTTAATTTCCATCTGCATGGAATATCTTTTTCCATCCCCTTGCTTTCAGTCTGTATGTGTCCCTAGGTCTGAAGTGGGTCTTTTGTAGACAGCATATATATGGGTCTTGTTTTTGAATCCATTCAGCCAGTCTGTGTCTTTTGGTTGGAGCATATAATCCGTTTACATTTAAGGTAATAATCGATATGTATGTTCCTATTACCATTTTCTTAATTGTTTTGGGTTTGTTGTTGTAGGTTCTTTTCCTTCTCTTGTGTTTCCTGCCTAGAGACATTCCTTTAGCATTTGTTGTAAAGCTGGCTTGGTGTTGCTGAATTCTCTTAGCTTTTGCTTGTGTGTAAAGGTTTTAATTTCTCCGTCCAATATGAATGAAATCCTTGCTGGGTAGAGTAATATTCGTTGTAGGTTTTTCCCTTTCATCACTTCAAATATGTCCTGCCACTCCCTTTTGGTTTGCAGAGTTTCTGCTGAAAGATCAGCTGTTAACCTTATGGGGATTCCCTTGTACATTATTTGTTGTTTTTCCCTTGCTGCTTTTAATATTTTTTCTTTGTATTTAATTTTTGATAGTTTGATTAATGTGTCTTGGCCTGTTTCTCCTTGGATTTATCCTGTATGGGACTCTCTGCCCTTCCTTGACTTGATTGACTATTTCCTTTCCCCTATTAAGGAAGTTTTGAACTATAATCTCTTCAAATATTTTCTCAGTCCCTTTCTTTTTTTCTTCTTCTTCTGGGACCCTTGTAATACAAATGTTGGTGGGTTTAATGTTGTCTCAGAGGTCTCTTAGATAGTCTTCAGTTCTTTTCATTCTTTTTTCTTTATTCCTCTCTGTGGTAGTTATTTCCACAATTTTATCTTCCAGGTCACTTTTCTGTTCTTCTGCCTCTGTTTTTCTGCTATTGATTCCTTCTAGAGAATTTTAAATTTCATTTATTGTGTTGTTCATCATTGTTTGTTTGCCCTTTAGTCCTTTTAGGTACTTGTTAAACATTTCTTTTATTTTCTCCCTTCTACTTCCAAGATTTTGGATCATCTTTACTAACGTTACTGTGAATTCCTTTTCAGGTACACTGCCTATTTTCCTTCATTTGTTTGGTCTGTTGGGTTTTTACCTTGCTCCTTAATCTGCTGTGTGTTTCTCTGTCTTCTCATTTTGCTTAACTTACTGTGTTTGGGGGTCTCCTTTTCACAGGTTGCAGATTTGTAGTTCCCATTGTTTTTGGTGTCTGTCCCCAGTGGCTAAATTTGGTTCAGTGGGTTGTGTAGGTTTCCTGGTGGAGGAGACTGGTGCTTGTGTTCTGGCATTTAGGCTGGATCTTGTCTTTCTGGTGGGCAGGACTGTATCCAGTGGTGGGGTTTGGGGTGCTTGTGACCTTGTTTTGATTTTAGGCAGCCCCTCTGCTGATGGGTGGGGTTGTGTTCCTATCTTGCTAGTTGTTTGGCATAGGGTGTCCAGCACTGAGCTTGCTGGTCGTGGCGTGGAGCTGGGTCTTACCACTGAGATGGAGGTCTCTGGAGATGTTTTCCCATTTTATATTATGTGGAGCTGGGAGGTCTCTGGTGGACCAATGTCCTGAACTCGGCTTTGCTGCCTTAGAAGCACAGGTGTGACACCCGGCCAGAGCACCAAGATCCTGTCAGCCACCTGGCTCAGAAGAAAAGGGAGAAAAAAAGAAACAGGGAAAAAAGGAAGGAAGGAAGGAAGGAAAGAAAGAAAGAAAGGAAAAGAAAGCTATTAAAAAATTTTAAAAGTTATTAAAAATAAAAAAAATTAGAAGGTAATAAAAAAAGGAAAGAAAGAAGAGAGCAAGCAAACCAAAAAAACAAATTCACCAATGATAACAAGCGCTAAAAACTATACTAAACAAACAAACAAACAAAAAACAAATGGACAGACGGAACCCTAGGACAAATTGTAAAAGCAAAGCTGTAGAGACAAAATCGCACAAAGAAGCATACACATATACACTCACAAAAAGAGAAAAAAGGAAAAAAATATATATATGTATATAAAAAAGAAGAGGAAGAGAGCAACCAAATTAATAAACAAATCTACCAATGATAATAAACTCTAAATACTAAACTAAGATAAACATAAAACCAGAAAAAAATTAGATGCAGAAAGCAAACCCCAAGTCTACAGTTGCTCCCAAAATTCACTACCTCAGTTTTGGGATGGTTTGTTGTCTATTCAGGTATTTCACAGATGCAGGGTACATTCTGTTGATTGTGGAGCTTTAATCCGCTGCTCCTGAGGCTGCTGGGAGAGATTTCCCTTTCTCTTCTTTGTTCGCACAGCTCCCAGGGGCTCAGCTTTGGATTTGGCCCCGCCTCTGTGTGTAGGTCTCCGGAGGGCATCTGTTCTTCGCTCAGACAGGACGGGGTTAAAGGAGCAGCTGATTAGGGAGCTCTGGCTCACTCAGGCCGGGGGGAGTGAGGGGTATGGAATGTGGGGCGAGCCTGCGGCGTCAGAGGCTGGTGTGACGTTGCAACAGCCTGAGGTGCACCACATGTTCTCCTGGGGAAGTTGTCCCTGGATCATGGAACCCTGGCAGTGGCGGGCTGTACAGGCTCCTGGGAGGGGTGGTGTGGAGAGTGACCTGTGCTCGCACACAGGCTTCTTGGTGGTTTCAGCAGCAGCCTGAGCATTTCATACCCATTTCTGGCATCTACCCTGATAGCCGTGGCTCGTGCCCATCTCTGAAGCTCGTTTAGGCACTTCTCTGAATCCCCTCTCCTTGTGCACCCGGAAACAATGGTCTCTTGCCTCTTAAGCAGTTCCAGACTTTTTCCAGGACTCCCTCCTGGCTAGCTGTGGTGCACTACTAGCCCCCTTCACACTGTGTTCACACAGCCAACCCCAGTCCTCTCCCTGGGATCTGACCTCTGAAGCCTGAGCCTCAACTCCCAGCCCCTACCTGTTCAGGCAGGTTAACAGACAAGCCTCTCAGGTTGGTGAGTGCTGGTCGGCACTGATCCTCTCTGCAGGAATCTCTCTGCTTTGCCCTCTGCACCCTTGTTGCTGTGCTCTCCTCCATGGCTCCACAGCTTCCCCCTTGCCGACCCCTGTCTCCGCCAGTGAAGGGGCTTCCTAGTGTGTGGAAACTTCCTCCTTCACAGCTCTCTCCCAGAGGTGCAGGTCCCATCCCTATTCTTTGGTCTCTGTTTTTTCTTTTGCCCTACCCAGGTACGTGGGGATTTTCTTGCCTTTTGTGAAGTCTGAGGTCTTCTGCCAGCGTTCAGTAGGTGTTGTGTAGGAGTTGTAGATGTATTTCTGATGTATTTGTGGGGAGGAAGGTGATCACCACGTCTTAATCCTCCGCCATCTTGAAGGTCTCTCCATTGGTGGTGAATTTTGTCGAAACCTTTTTCTGCATCTATTGAGATGATCATATGGTTTTTATTCTTCATTTTGTTAATATGGTATATCATATTGGTTAATTTGCATATATTGAGGAATCCTTGCATCCCTGGGATAAATCCCATGTGATCATGGTGTATGATCTTTTTAATGTGTTGTTGGATTCAGTTTGCTAGTGTTTTGTTGAGGATTTTTGCGTCCATCTTCATCAGTGATATTGGCCTGTAATTTACTTTTTGGTGATACCTTTGTCAGGTTTTGGCATCAGTTTGATGGTGGCCATGTAGAATGAGTTTGGGAGTGTTCCTCCCTTTGTAATTTTTTGGAAGAGTTTGAGAAGGATATGTGTTAGCTCTTCTCTAAATGTTTGATAGAATTCGCCTGTGAAGCCATGTGGTCCTGGGCTTCTGTTTGTTGGAAGATTTTTAATCACAGTCTCAGTTTCATTTCTTGTGATTGGTCTGTTCATTTTTTCTATTTCTCTTGGTTCAGTCTTGGAAGGTTGTACTTTTCTACAAATTTGTCCATGTCTTCCAGGTTGTCCATTTTATTGGCATATAGTTGTTTGTAGTAATCTCTCATGGTCCTTTGTATTTCTGCAGTGTCAGTTGTAACTTCTCCTTTTTCATTTCTAATTTTATTGATTTGAGTCCTCTCCCTTTTTTTCTTGATGAGTCTGTCTAAAGTTTTATCAATTTTGTTTATCTTCTCAAAGAGCAAGCTTTTAGTTTTATTGATCTGTGCTATTGTTTTTTTCATTTTTATTTCATTTATTTCTGCTCTGATCTTTGTGATTTCTTTCATTCTACTACCTTTGTGTTTTGTTTGTTCTTGTTTCTCTAGTTGCTTTAGGTGTAGGTTAGGTTGTTTATTTGAGATTTTTCTTGTTTCTTGAGTTAGGAGTTTATTGCTATAAACTTCCCTCCTATAACTGCTTTTGCTGCATCCCATAGGTTTTGGGTTGTTGTGTTGTCATTGTCATCTATTTCTATGTGATTTTTAAATTTCCTCTTTGATTTCTTCAGTGATCCCTTGGTTATTTAGTAGCATGTCACTTGGCCTCCATGTGTTTGTATTTCTTACAGTTTTTTTCCTGTAATTGATTTCTTTTTTATTTATTTTAATGGATGAGTGATTTATACTTTTTTAAGATTTTTTAAAATGTGGACAATTTTTAAAGTTTTATTGAATTGTTGCAATACTGCTTCTGTTTTATGTTTTTTTTTTGTTTTTTTTTTTTTTTTTAGCCCCGAGGCAGGCATCTTATCTCCCTGACCAGGGATCAAACCCACACTCCCTGCATTGGAAGGTGAACTCTTAACCACTGACCTTCCAGGGAAGTCCCCTGTAATTGATGTCTAATCTCATAACATTGTGGTCAGAAAAGATGCTTGATATGATTTAAATTTTCTTAAATTTATTGAGGCTTGATTTGTTACCCAAGATGTGATCTATCCGGGAGAATGTTACGTGTGCACTTGAGAAGAATGTGTACTCTGCTATTTTTGGATGGAATGTCCTATAAATATCAATTAAGTTTATCTGGTCTAATGTGTCATATAAGGCTTGTGTTTCCTTATTAATTTTCTGTCTGGATGACCTATCCATTGGTGTAAGTGGAGTGTTAAACTCCCCCACTATTATTGTGTTACTATAGATTTCCCCTTTCATGGCTGTTAACATTTGCCTTATGTATTGAGGTGCTCCTGTGTTGGGTGCATAAATATTTAAAACTGTAATATCTTCTTCTTGGATTGATCCCTTGATCATTACATAGTGTCCTTCCTTATCTCTTGTGACAGTCTTTATTTTAAAAAGTCTATTTTGTCTGATATGAGAATTGCTACTCCAGCTTTCTTTTGATTTCCATTTACATGGACTATATTTTTCCATCCCCTCACTTTCAGTCTGTATATGTCCATGGGTCTGAAGTGGGTCTCTTGTAGACAACGTATATAAGGGGCTTGCTTTTTTATCCATTCATCCAGTTTGTGTCTTTTGGTTGGAGCATTTAATCCATTTACATTTAAGGTAATTATTGATATGTATGTTCCTATTACCATTTTCTTAATTTTGGGGATTTGTTTTTATATCACCAAGAAAATTCTCTTGATTTTCATCCTGTGACTGGCCAGTTATGATTTCCATGGCCTTCTAGGGTCTTGAACTGAATATTTCTAAGGTGTCTTGGAAGATGTGTAGTATTTGAACCAGGGTACCTCACTTAATTGTATAAAGAAATGAGGAACGTGAAGTATTTCCTAATGGCCACATGGTTAAAAAAGTGCAGTGGTCCTGACTGATATAGTTGCTTGATGATAATCATTGCTTTCCTTAATTTAACTACAAATGAAGCAAAGTTAATTGTAATCAATGTTATGTGGGAACCAAATATAGCAAACTTGCTCATTATCCTCAGCACAGAACACATGGTACCTGCTCCATAAATAAAGAGTAAATAAAGAAAACATATAGTTTTACTAAAAAAGGGAGGAAAACTGAATATGTAGGTTAGAAAATGAGAAAATGAAAAATGACTCAAGTGAAACTGCCTTTCTCCATCTGGCTTTTCCTAAAGAGCTCTGAAGAGGAACTGAGAATAGATTGTTTTTTCTTCCTTTACTGGTAAAGATGCATTTTTCAAAGATCAAAGAGAGAATCAAAGAAGTCCCTAAGACTATTTTATTTTAACCATCATTAGTATGTAATAGTACCAGAGTCACCTTGGCAAGCCATATGCTAGAAAATCATATATGGAAAGTCATATTCCCTTTTAAGACAAAGATTTTTGAATATTCCCTCCATTTCAATAGTTATCATTGGTACTAGATGTTATCAATTTAAATTAAGCTTTCTTCCATTCTGATTTGAATAAATGATTGAACAAACATGCAAACAAGAATAGACAAATTTTCAGTGCAGAAAAATTCTGAATAATTTCTATAGATACTCTACCCTCAAGTAGGTGGAGCATAACTCCCAATTCCTTAAATGTAGGCTATGCATAGTGACTTCCTTTCAGAGAGTACAGAATTAAAATAGGGAAGCATAGTAACTTTACAGTGGAGAAAGCTGACAAATACTACCTAAGTCAGGTGATTAAGGTCAACATTAACAATGATTGATCATGTTGATAGTATTTACCCTTCATAAAACGTGATGGAAATGGCACTTTAACTCTGTGGTCTTCTTCCCAAAACTTGTAACACTAGTCTGATCATGAGGAAAACGTTAAATTCCTGTTGAGGAATATTATGCAAAATGCCTGGTTAGTACTACTCAGACCTATCAAGGTCCTCCGAAACAAGGAATGTTTGAGAACAGCCAAGAGGTGAATACAGAGACAGGATGACTAGTAACATAATATCCTGGATGGGATCCTGGAACAGAAAAATGACATTAGATAAAAAATAAGGGAATAGTAATAAAGTACGAGCATGAATTAATAATAATGTTTCAATACCGATTCACTAATTGTGACCATACTGATGTAAGATACTAAGATATATACTAATAGATCAGTATTGATTCATTAATTGTGTACCATATTAATGGAAAATGTTTGAATGGGGGAAATTGGGTGTGAGTTATGTAGGAACTCTCTATACTATCTTCAGATTTTTCTATAATCTAACACTATTCTAAACTATGAAGTATATAAATATAACCAAAAAATTTCTGAATAATATAAAAAATAGTTTCTACATTTAAGAAATCAACTATTTTATAGAACTTTAAATCCAAAAATTTATTTAAGTGTTTATTCATTAATCTAGTATTGAATTAATTTGCTCCCAAATTTTAGGATATTAAATAGTTTTTGATATTAAAGTGTTAATTAAAGCTTTATATGTCAATAAATTAACACTTGTTAATGCCCAACTTGCTTGCTTATAGTCTGTCTATTTTTGGAAGGAATTAAGTTAATTTTGCATATAATGGTAAGTAAATATGACCTTCGGTATAGGTGGTTGATTTAAACTAATATGACTTTAAATAAACAAAAAATTAAACATTCAAAATATTTAAACATATTTATTATACAAAGTAACATGTTTATTATACAAAGTAACATGTTACTTTTCAGTCTAAGTATCAATAATGTGTTCCATTATTAAATGCAAGTTTATTTATCTTAAATACTCTGGCCAGTTAATTCCATCATATAGTATCTATGCTGCCATATTGATAAATACCTCAAGGTGTACAATCATAGCTCCTGTGTGTTCAGATGATGAATTTGCTAAGTGGGATATTTCATTTTTATAGGAATTTTATATTGATAATATGTAGTATGAAACTTTTAAAACTAAATTATCAGATTTTGAAAATGCTCTTAGTGAAAATGGAAATGAAACTAACTTATGTTCAAAAAAGTGCTGAATAAATTAGAGTCTAAAAAACTGAGTAGCACAACTACTGACAGGCAGTTTATCAATGATCAGATCATGAACACAGAAGAGCATTAAACATTGGAACATTAGAAAAAATTGAAAAAAATAATTATAGGTAATTTATCAAATATTCTGTGGAATTATTTTTCATTTCTATGTGAAAGGTAAAATTCAAATTCCAGATTTTGGGTCAAAATAGATTATTTCTTTTTGTACACATCTCTTGATAAAGAACAGAATCTGAATTGCAGCATCTTATTTACAGTCATGATCTGGGATGAGAGCAGAGTAGTCTGACATTTACAATACTTTAGTGGCAATTATAGCACAGTAAATATATCAATTTAATTAAATTCCTATAGTGATTCATGACATAAAATATCAAAATAAGTTAACTTGCACAGAAACAGACAAAAGATCAATGCATTGGCAGTGGTATAATGAATTAAATTAAAGTATGACTGCCATCTACTTAAAGGATTGTGTGCATAAGTAGATTTTTTTGTAAAGCAATCTCTTAGAAAGATGTCCTTTAGGGAAGTTAGAAAAGATAGATCCCAGAAGGTTCCAAAGATTCCTAAAGTCAGCCTTAAGACAGTATCTAAATTATTTTGTATCTTACTGTTAAGGGGGAGTCCAAGACCTATGCTTGCATTAAATAAATGTAAATGGAATTCTTTCTTACACCTTACTAAGTAAAATATGAATTTTGCATTTTCAAATGTGACTTGTCACTAATTTTACAGTGTTTTTAGATAAACTAAGTATCATTGAAATCCTTATGACAATATAAAAGTTATATGTAAAATCAAGAACCCATGTGTCAAAGAGAAAATGTGAAAATGTGAAACTGGTGGGTGAGTTGATCAGGTTCTCTAATCTTCTCCCAGTAGTGAGATCTAAGTAAAATCTGAGAGCTGAGTATGATCATGAAGTTCTATAAGCAATTGAAAAGAAGGCTGATGGCCTTCCTACTAACAAAGACAGTAGGATCTTCAGTAATTAAAAAAAAAAAAAAAAAGGAAAGGAAATGTCATTCATTTAGTATTCCAAGCTGATAAAGTGGTTCTTACTGGTTACAATAAATGTGCTAGAGAATAATAATTGGTGCTTTTTTGTACCACTGCTTTATAAATAATCTTGTGATTTTGTAATTTTTACCTTGTAGCTCTGAACATCTTCATCTAAAAAGAAGAAAGAGTTGAATTAGATGTTTACTAACATATCTTCTAATTCAAACATTTTACAGTTTTATGGTGGAGACATGGTACCTAGCTAACTTCCTGTGCTAGTAATTATAGTTTAGTTACTGCTGGAGTAATTATTAACTTATAAATGAAAAAGTATTTTGCTTCACTGAATCAAGCAAAATAAGGTATTGTGTATGCGTATGCAAATAAGAGTGTGAATTAGTTCTGAAATATTCCCGCCAGTTAAAAAATATCAGTAGCTTTGTATGGACATGTGCTCTAGAAATAGGATTACCAAATATTCCAAGAAAATTTGAGTTGCCACCCTCGCCTTCAATAGTAATCTACTATCTTGAAAAACTCCATTGATAATGCTAATGGAAAATCACTTACACTAGGAAAAGAGAACAAATAAACAGATAAAATAGAGTCCTGTTTCTCTAACAGTACTGATGAGTCATTCTCAGTTAAAATTAGGTCCAATTATGAGTAACAGGAAATCTCAAATTATAGCTGCTTACTCAAGATAGAAATTTGTAGATAGAAATTTGTTTCACTCTCACAAAAATATTGGCAGACTATGACGAATATGGTGACTCTGGTCTCCTTAGGGACCCAGGCTCCTTCTGTGCTCTACCATCTTTAACATGTGGCTTTTACCTTGCTGTGCAAGATATCTGTTCTAGTTGTAGATATTGCGTCCACATTCCAGTCTTCACAGAAGTTTTGTTACCATTTTCCTTACATTTCCCTGGTCACACCTAACTGCAAAAAAAGCTAGAAAATATTATAGTTTTGGCAACCCATTTGCCCAGCTTAAGTTCATGGGGTCTATTACGAGAAGAAAGTGAGAACAGATATTGGGAGACAACTGGTAGCCTCTACCACTAGTCTACCCTTTAGCAAAACGTTCCTGCGTGGGTGCAAGGACTGTTTGAAAGGATTTACATTCTCTACACTTAGGTTCATTGTTGGGAAGGAAGAAATTCCCACACATTCTTATTCACCAGAGGCGGCATATGCAAAAGTGGAACAAAAGACTGAGAAACATGAGGAAAAACCAAGAGGAATGAATATAATTGCTCTAGTCAGGAAGCTTGTGGTTTCAGTATGTAAGCATGGACCAAGGCATTGATGTTGCAAACACTATGAGGATAATTGCATCTCTTGTTGCATTAAAGTTTTCATCAAAATGTTTAGCATGGGATACTTGATCCAGTGCTGCCTCTGGATTCCCTCTGCATTTAGGCATCTGTTTACACAGCCATTCCAGCTACTTTCTCTCTTCTACAATAAAGAAAACTTCCAGCTCAGAGCTTTTCTGGGCTCTTTTGTTAGTATATACAAGGGTACTAGTTGCTTCTTGTGCTGGGTCAGAAATCTGGATGATGAACTGCATGCCATTATAGCTGGATTTTTGGTGGGAATATCAATGATGTTTTTATAAAAGCACAATTTCCATGTATTTAGCTTCCAAATTGGTAGAGACAATGTATTTCAAAGGCATTGAAGCAGGAAAGGTTCCCTATTTTCCCCATGCAGACACTATCATCTATTCCATCTCTACAGCAATTTGCTTCCAGGCAGCTGTCATGGAAGTTCATACCTTGAGACAATCTTACTGGAAGTTCCTTTTAAGGCTCACCAAGGGCAGATTTGCCGTCATGAACCGAAAAGTCCTTGATGTTTTTGGTACTGGTGCATCCAAACACTTTCAGGACTTAATCCCTAGGTTAGATCCAAGATACACAACTGTAACACCAGAATTGCCCATCGAGTTTCCTTGAAGATGACTGTAACTTGTTAATGTGACTTAATGTTTCATTATTTTTTCCTAGAGAGTTAATTATGTTGAACACAAAGAAGGGGGCC
The DNA here is from genome assembly GCF_005190385.1 of Monodon monoceros. NCBI lineage: Eukaryota > Metazoa > Chordata > Mammalia > Artiodactyla > Monodontidae > Monodon > Monodon monoceros. Next base: position 14,417,436 of record NW_021703777.1, read on the forward strand.
TGAGCTTGAACGTCAGTGTTATTTCAATGAGAGATGCTCTTTTTGTTGTTTGTTTTTCTTACCAATCAGAAATACAGAAGCTTTTTAGGAAAGTGTTGCTTAATAATTAAGCTCGCTCTATAGCCAGAATCTCATTCTGGATCACTGTAATGGTTGACATTATGATATATTATAGATTAAATTATGTCCACAAGCAATCTTAAATACTTTATGTAGAAATGTAGTAACAAATAAGAGTATACTCAAAATTACTCTAAAAGATGTTTTACTTCATTCCAATATAATTCTTGGTTAAAACTAAGAATATTTCTACATTTTAGGATACAAAGGATCACAGATACATGGATTTGGTCTGTATTTTTTTTTTTTTAACTTCTGAATTGGTAACTATACTAGTGAAATTTTATAGGTATGGAGTAACTCCTCACAGACAATGCTGCTTTATTTAGTATAGAGCAAATTAATTGGAGAAAGTGGCCATTCTTACTTCAGGGATGCAAAGACGGGTCATACTGTTTGGATAAATGCCATAGTATCCGTGCTCTTTTTCCACTGATACCTTCATCTCTCTCCATGATCAGCTGGGTTCTTTGGCAGCCCAGTGAACCTGTGTATTAGTGGCAGGTTAAGAACAAATGCAAATTGACATATCTGTTAAAGTTGAAACGTATGTTTTAATCTTTTACAGAAGCATTACACTTGAATATTCAAATGAAGTTACTTTTAAACCCCCTGTAGGTTTATTATGTTTGTTTTCATTTACAAGGACTGAAGTCTTCAAAGCTAAGTTTGTATGCTGTTGTCGATTTAGAAGGGATCAAATTCTATGGAACAAAAGTAGTTTGGGCAAGTTAGGCAGTTTGTTCCTCAGCTGTTTCACCTATAGGGATGTTTGACAACTAAAAACATTCTAAAAATCCAGTGGTTGTTTAAAAGTCCATTTTATGACTACTTGGATGCAGGTTCTCTAGCTTCTTTTCACAAAATCATTGTCATCACTTTTACTCCTGTTAGAGCAAAGAAGTGACAAAATGTAGTCATTGCTGATTATGAGTTAGTTCAGGACAGCTTTGATTGAAATATGATCACTCTTTAGAGTTTTTCAGGGACAAGTTATTCTTTTCTAAGTTAATTCAAGGCTTAAGTTGTTGTGATATGTTACATTACAATTAATGTAACATATAGGGATAATGGTATTTTTTTAAAATATAATTTTGTTGCTGAGAAGTTTTAGGCTGCTGTAAATTAATTATGCAGTAGAACTTGTGTAGCAATAAGAATTATAACCCAGACTTTTTAAATGCTTACTCCTCTGTATTCAATTTCACCATGTATACTTTGGTTTACATGTAATTCTAACCTTGGTTGTTATGGCAGATTGAAACCAAACAAAAAAGACAGTATCAGAGAGAGCCAGTTTAATTAGGCCAAAATTTTGCATTGTGATTACCTTTTTAGGATTGACTTGTCTATTAGGCAATACAGTTAAAGGATCCTTTTGGCTTCAGACTTCCAAATTGATTAATAAATTCAGTTTTAAGTTTTTATTCACTGGAATCAAAATGATTAGTACTGTGTTTGCTTTTAAAAATGAAGTATTATAGCAGTGAAGAAAGCACTGCTACTTACATCTCATTTTCTCTATTCAGAAATTGTGTTTATAATATTTTTCCTGTCAGTTAAACAGAAAACTTTTTAATCCATAAGTTATTGTTTTCATTCAGATTAAAGGACTATGAAATTGGAAGACAGATTCTACTGAGATATGATGAGATTGTTTAGTGAAATTTTACTGGTCAAAAGGTACATTCCTATTATTTATTTTTTTTAATAGAAGCTATAGTCATCTTTTATTTTACAGAAAATATGAAATGAAATAACCATCACGAAGCAGTCATATAATGAATGTATAGCTGGAATGAGCAGTTAACTAGTTTGCAGTGGTGAATAGAGAAGGATAATTTGATTTCATTGGTACAGACTGCAAAGTATTGAGCAAACACAAAGAAACTGTATTCCTGAAGACAATGTGTTTCTACCTCTAATTAACCAGATATGGATTGGCAACTTGCATTATAAATAAAGTCAAATAGATGTGTCCATTCCAAAAAAAAAAAAAAAAAAAGTGTACCTGTGTGTGGAATGCACTGACCTCACATTCTAAGTTATCTTCTGAATATAGTTAACCATGGACCAAAAGACAAAACATCTCTCCCAGCACAAATATAGAACTGTGGAGTAGGATCAGGATAACCTCAATAAAAACTTCCATTGAAAAAAGGAAAGAATGTGAACTATCTAGCAATTACTAGGCCATTAGTAATTTTATGCACTTATTCAAGGTGATTTTCTATTAGTGGATTTTCAAAGTCAGTGGTTCTCAATTATTATACTTTATACTGAGGAGAGCAAAGAGCTTTCTAAAATGTAGGATATGTCTATCAATATTTGCTGCTTTAGAGATTAAAACTGACAATTTTCAAAATACTTATTGATTTGTTGATTTAAAATAATAACAAACCTGATGTCAACATAATTTTATGAAAAATAACTATATTTTCCAAAACAGAAAATTACTGAGAAGAGTGACATCATTTAAATATTTTGAGTCTTTTTAATGTCTGACAATATAAGACAGCTGATTTCTGACATCTGCTTCAGCATTCAATGTATTGTAATGTTGGTGAAGTGGATGAAAGTTTGACTTCACCCAGATAGAAACTTAGAAAAGGGGAATATTTTAGTAACTTTTACAGAAAATTGTAGATGTTCCTTTTTGATGCTACACCAAAACTTGACAAGTGGAAGTTTCTTTTTTTTTTTTTAAGATTTTTTTTTTTTTTGATGTGGACCATTTTTTTAAAAGTCTTTATTGAATTTGTTACAACACTGCTTCTGTTTTATGTTTTGGTTGTTTGGCCTCAAGGCATGTGGGATCTCAGCTCCCAGACTAGTGATCGAACCCACACCCCTTGCATTGGAAGGCAAAGTCCCAACCTCTGGACCGCCAGGGAAGTCCCAACAAGTAGAAGTTTCTTAAAGATTAGTTGCAATGTGGAATCTGAAACCAAATTAATTATTCATACTGTAACATTAAAATTTGTGTTTTACCTTTAGAATGACCCTTTTATTCATGCATGGATCATTTTGAAAATATTGGTTCCCTGAGTTATTAAGTTTTCACAAATGTTGACATTTTGTTATAGAATATGAAAAAACATCACATTTGTTAATATCACCATATAAAAGTCTTTAAGTATGGGGAAGCTGTCAAGTTTTTGGTGATGGATATAATTTTTCAAAATTCTAATTTTTGCTTGAAAGCTCAGATTCTATTATTGGCAACAAACAGCGTCAGTTGTTTTTCTTGAAGTGACAGACTCCCTTTGTTCATTTTAGAAAAAATATCTCCCCAATATTCAAGTCTGAATAACCATAGTTTGTCTGTCAGTCATTCTTTCTGGTAAAAATGATGTTGCATGAGATAAGGAGCTGGTTCAACTAATATAAGAGCTTTTCCCTTAATTCAACCATCATACTTCAGTAGGCAACAGAAGTGCTTAATGTGTACCTAATTTTTCATCATATAAAATATTTTAACAAACGTATACTATTAGTAGATTTTTAATAAAATTAATAATTTTTAGTGCTTCATCAGGATATTATGAGTGAAACTGTGTATGTGTGTGTGTGTATGTGTAACTTTGTGTGCATGATGGAGAAAAATACGACTATTTGCAACATTTGTTGCCACTGCCTTTATTCTGGCTACAGTGACAGCAGTTTTACCAATCATTGCTTTTAAACTGTCAATACAAATGTTTACACAGTGAAAAAGGGCAAGTGATGTCTTAGTATTGTGATGAAAACATTTGGCCTCACAAATCCCCTGAAAATATCTTGAGGACCCTCAGGGAACCTCAAACCACACATTGAGAATCACTGTGTGAAGTTAAAAGAGCATGCACATTTAAAATATTTACGGATGCTGCCTGGTTGAACAATTTTCAATTCCACCAAAATTTTTGGTGTGACTGAATTTGACATTCTGACCAATATTTGTATTATTAGAAGTACAAATATTTGTCTATCTGAAAGATATGAAAAAACTCATTGTTACCTTAATTTGTTTCCCTTTTACCATAAGTGAAGGTCAGAATCTTTCCATTTATTTATTGTTCAGTATATTACTGGTGCAGGGATAGATGGGCAGCTCCATGAGACAGAAGAAAGACTTTATAAATTGACCTAAACTCATTTGGGAATGTAATTTATGATCAAGTTTGGATTTCCTTAATAGGTAATCAGTTTGGAAAGAGGTAGAAACTTTAATAAATGATATTGGGATAACTAACTGGCTGGTTACTTGACGGAGAGGTTGATCTATAATTAATTTTCATTTTGCATCAAAAATTCTGAATGAATAAAAGATCAACATGTTCTTAAAATTCAACTCATAAAGTAAAAGACTGGGTAACTTATTTTGTATTTTATGTTTGAAACATCTGACAAAATATAACACAGGAAAACCAGAAAAATTAAAGAAAATAAGTGATATATATGACTATATAAAATTATTTAAATTTTTAAATGGAAAAAGAGCACAGAATAAATCATAAGAATAATAATAAATGAGAAATAAATATATTTAACACATACTATTAAAAACTCATTCTACTTTTTAATATATTAAGTGCTATTATAAATGTGTAAGAAAAAGAAATAAACAGCCTCTTAGAAAAATAGGAGAGGATATGAATGTAGGATCTTGAGGTAAATCATAAAAACAATTTTATAGCTAATATATAGTCAAATCTTCCAGCTCTCTCATTTATAGATGAGGAAACTTCAGTCTAGAGAGGCATAATAAAAGTTAAATTTCTTTTCTCTCCATTAAATGCTTTAAAAACTAGAAATTATTTTTTCATTTGTTTCTACTATGCAACTAAATTACCCTAATCTGATTTGTTTTAAACTGTGTATAAATTTAAATATATGTCATATAAATCACTCTGTAACTACTCCATGAAAATGCAATAGCATAGAATGACCTTTAGCTATTTGCAACTGATATATTTAAAAAAATAGATTAACATTATTCTTTTCGAAATTGACACCATCTGTTCTTACTACACAGGACTAGATATCGTGGTTAAGGTCTCAGGCTCTCAAGCCCAACTGCTCCAGCTGGAATTCTGGCTTTGTGACATACTGAGTAACCTGAACAATTTCCTGAAACTCTGTATGTCTCAGTTCCTGATTTATGTATCATCCTAGTTTCTAAGGTTATTATAGGATAAACTCATGCTTATAAAGAGCTTATGATAAGGCATGACATACAGTAAATTATCATTTTCATCATCATTTATAGGTGGAGACACTTTTGGTGACCAATAACAGTTTTCTCTGTTTATTGTTGCACTGTGGATTAGAAGCATGTCTTATCTTGCTCTGTTACCACCACCGAAATGATCTGCATATAGAATTGATTTCTATACAAAGTCTGTAACCCAGTTATTTTCATAATGTATTAAGTAACACGATGAATGAATCCCAGGTGTATATTGGCAGTAAAGGTTGCAGAAAGGGTTCAGGGTCATTTAGCATAATGGAAATTGAATGAATTTATTATTGTAATCTTTTGTATGAGGAAGAACTTACAGAACCTAGTTCCAAAGTTCATATGAGTGGAGAGACTAAATGACACAAACAGGGGATACAAATCAGCTGATTTCAAATTCAGATTGTATCTACATGCCCTCTTGTTTGTCCCAATTATATTTCTCATTGTGAGGCTACTATCAACTTGACCCTGATGTTCCTTGTTCTTTGAAAACTCTTCTGGAAACACTACAAAGGCTGAAGGGATTTATCATAAGCCTAGATATGCAGTATTCTAATGTAGCCTGGAAACTAAATTGAGCTGGAAATCATTTATGCATACTAAGGCCAATGCCTGCCCATTCTAAATGGATCACTGGTGGCTTATCACTATCTCTTAGACACCCAATACTGAACGTAGACAGAAAATAATTCTCAGGAGCTAAAAAGGCTTTCATTTTTCAGATTTTCTTCCCTTTGTCCTTTATGGTCCTGAACTCAATGAAATTGTCTGAAGGCTACCTCCCATCACAAGGATGATGGAAATGGGAATTTGGGTCTATTTATTTCTGAAAAGAAAGAGCCATGGGTATGAAAACCTCACCACTCAGCCCTTTAGCAACATGCAACGCACAAAAGCAATCAGTTTTCTTGCATGAAATTCTTCTCTAAAGATACCAAACACCAAACAACAAATGGACTTTCTTCTTAAGTCAAATTGCTGCTCTCATTTTCTGTCTAGTTGCATACTTTCTGAATTTCTAAATGCTCTCCTTGTAAATAATTTAAGGGATAAAATTTGCTGAATTATACTAGTGGATGACCATGAGGTTTCAGGCTGACAAAGGATTTATGACACACTATTCATTACTCATTTAGTCCATTTAAAAAAACACATTCAGTATTTTAAAATTATTCCTCTGAGTTTTTACATAACAATTTCTTATTGTTTGGAAAAGGTTGTTTTTTTTAAATAACATTATTAAGATATAATTCATATACTATAAAATTAACCAAGTTAGAGCATGTAGTTCACTGATTTTCAGTGTATGCACAAAGTTGTGCAGCCATCAGTGCAATTTAATTTTAGGACATTTTCTTCAGGCCAAAAAGAAATCCCCCACGTGTTAGTGTCACTCCCATTCTCATCTTCTCTTCCAACCTCCAGTTGTAGAAAGCAACTAATTTACTCTCTAGCTATAGATTTGCCAATTTTGGACATTTCATATAAATGTAATCATAAAAATATGTGATCTTTGTGGCTAGATTCTTTCAAATAGGATAGTATTTTCAAGGCTCATCCATGTATAGCATGCATTGGCAATCCATTCCTTTTTATTGCTGAATAATATTCCATTGTGAGGATACACCATGTTATATTTATCCATTCCCAATTGAAATTTAAGTTGTTTCCATTTTGACTATTACAAATTATGCAGCTAGGAACATTTATGTACTAGTGTTTATGTAAATATATGATTTTAGTTCTCTTGGGTATATGTCTAGAGCGAGTAGAATTGCGAGGCCCCATTGTAACTCCTTGGTTAACTTTTTGAGGAACTGCCAGACTGTTTTCCAAAGCATTTGGGCCATTTTACATTCCCATCAGTAGTGTAGGAGGGTTCCATTTCTCCAAATTCTCACCAATACTTATTTCCTGCCTCTGTGATTATGACCATTCTAGTGGGTATGAAATAATATATTATTGTGGGTTTAATTTGAATCTATAACTAATGATGTTAGGGATGTTTTCATGTGCTTTTTGACCGCTTTTTCATATTTTTTGGAGAAATGTTTGTCCAGATATGTTTCTCATTTTTCAATTGGGTTGTCTTTTATTATTAAGTTTTAAGAGTTCCTTATATACTCTTGATACAAGTCCCTTGTCAGATATATGATTTACAAATATTTTTTTCCACTCTGTGAGTTTCCTCACTCTTGATGGTGGCCTTTGAAAAAGGCATCAATTTGTTTCTTTTTCTCTTGTCACTTATGCTTTTGGTGTCATATCTAAGATGCTTTACCTAACCTAAAATCATTATCCTTATTTTTTTCTAAGAATTCTATAAGTTTAGTTCTTACATTTGATCTATGATTGAGCTTGACTTATTTTTTGTGTGTGGTGTGAGGTAGGAGCCAAATTCATTATCTTGCCATATGGATATCCAGTTGTCCCAGAATTATTTGTTGAAAAAAATATTCTTTGGCAACTGAATTGTCTTGGCAATCTTGTCAACTATCAATTGACTGAAAATGTAAGAGTTCATTTCTGGACTCTCAATTCGATTCCATTTATCTATATGCCTATCTTCATACCAATACCACACTGTCTTGATGTTGTAGCTTTGTAGGAAGTTTAAAAAATTGGGAAGTATAAACCGTCCAACTCTATTCATTTTTTCCTTTCAGTGTCTGGTTTATTTCACTTAGCATAATACTTTCCAGGTTCATCCATGTTGTTGTAAATGACAGAATTACCTTCTTTTTTAAGGTTAAATAATATTCCATTGTATGTTTATATACATTTTCTTTTTAAACTATTTTTTTTTTTTTTGCGGTACGTGGGCCTCTCACTGTTGTGGCCTCTCCAGTTGCAGAGCACAGGCTCCGGACACGCAGGCTCAGCGGCCATGGCCCACGGGCCCAGCCGCTCTGCGGCACGTGGGATCTTCCCAGACTGGGGCAAGAACCCACACCCCCTGCATCGGCAGGCGGACTCTCAACCACTGCACCACCAGGGAAGCCCCTAAACTATTTTTTAAATTGAAGTATAGTTAATTTGCAATGTTGTGTTAGTTCCAGGTATACAGCAAAGTGATTCTGTTTTATATATATATGATATATATATTTTATGTATATCATAATATATATATTTTAAAGTTGGTTTATATTTCCCAATTTTTAAACTTACTACAATTCTACAAAATTAAGACAGTGTGGTATTGGCATGAAAACAGGCATACAGATAAATGGAATAGAACTGAGAGTCCAGAAATGAACTCTTACATTTTTGGTCAATTGATTCATATACATTGATATATATATTCTTTTTCAGACTCTTTTCCATTATAGGTTATTACAAGATATTGAATATAGTTCCCTGTGCTATACAGTAGGTCCTTGTTGTTTATCTACTATATGTATAGTAGTGTGCATATGGTAATCCCAAACTCCTAATTTATCTCTGCCACACACATCCACCACCCCCCGCCACTATCCCCATTGGTAGCCATAAATCTGTTTTCTATGTCTGTGAGTCTATTTCTGTTTTGTAAATAAGTTCATTTATATCATTTTTTGATTACACATATAAGTGATATCATATGATTTTTGTCTTTCTCTGACTTACTTCACTTAATATGACAATCTCTAGGTCCATCTATGTTGCTGCAAATGGCATTATTTTATTCTTTTTTATGGCTGAATAATATTCCATTTGTATATATACCACATCTTCTTTATCATTCATCTGTTGATGGATACTTAGGTTGCTTCCATGTCTTAGCTATTGTAAATAGTGCTGCTATGAACATTGGGGTGCATGTATCTTTTTGAATTAGAGTTTTCCATGGATATATGCCCAGGAGTGGGATTGCAGGATTATATGGTACTGTTATTTTTAGCTTTTTTTTTTTTTTTTTTTTTTGTGGTACACGGGCCTCTCACTGTTGTGGCCTCTCCCGTTGCGGAGCACAGGCTCCAGACGCGCAGGCTCAGCCGCCATGGCTCACAGCCCCAGCCGCTCCGCGGCATGTGGGATCTTCCCGGACTGGGGCACGAACCCATGTCCCCTGCATTGGCAGGTGGACTCCCAACCACTGCGCCACCAGGGAAGCCCTATTTTTATCTTTTTAAGGAATCTCCATACTGTTCTCCATAGTGGCTGCATCAATTTATATTCCCACCAACAATGTAGAAGTGTTCCTTTTTCTCCATATCCTCTCCAGCATTTATTATTTGCAGATTTTTTAATGATGGCCATTCTAACTGGTGTGGGGTAATACCTTATTGTAGTTTTGATGTGCATTTCTCTAATAATTAGCGACGTTGAGCGTCTTTTCATGTGTCTTTTGGCCATTTGTATGTCTTCTTTGGAGAAATGTACATTTAGAAGACCTAAACAGACATTTCTCCAACTCTATTCTTTTAAAATATTGTTTTGGCTATTTTGGGATCCTTACATTGCCATATAGATTTTAGGACAATCTGTCACTTTCTGGAAAAAAATAGCAGTTGGGAGTTTTATATGAATTGCTTCATATCTGTAACTCACTTTGGGGAGTATTGCCATGTAAACTATATTAAGTCTTCTGACACATGAACATGAGATGTCTTTCCATTTAGATCATACATTTTTTAAAATAATATTTTGTAGTTGTCAGTGTACATACTTTTATTAAATTTGTAAGCTTAAGTTTATTATTTTGATACCTCATAAATGGAATTGTTTTCTTAATTTCATTTTGTGTTGTTTATTGCTACTGCATAGAAATACAATTGACTTTTACATATTAATCTCATATCCTGCCATATTGCTGAACTCATTTATTGATTTTATATTTTTTTAGTGGATTCCTTAGGATTTTCTATATACAAGATCATGACATTTGTAAATATAGCTTTTCTTCTTTATTACAACCTTATACTTTAATTTTTTTTTCTTTCCTAATGGCAATGGTTAGACACTTCTGTACAAAGTTGAATAGAAGTGGCAAGAGTGGCCATCCTTGTCTTGTTTCTGATATTAGGAAGAAAGCATTCAGCTTCTTCATTAAGAGTGATACTACTGGGCTTCCCGGGTGGTGCAGTGGTTAAGAATCCGCCTGCCAATGCAGGAGACATGGGTTCGAGCCCTGGTCCAGGAAGATCCCACATGCTGCGGAGCAACTAAGCCCGTGTGGCACAACTACTGAGCCTGCGCTCTAGAGCCTGCGAGCCACGACTATTGAAGCCCGTATGCCTAGAGCCTGTGCTCTGCAGCCAGAGAAGCCACCACAATGAGAAGCCTGCACACCGCAACAAAGAGTAGCCCCCGCTCGCCACAACTAGAGAAAGCTTGCACACAGCAATGAAGATGCAACACAGCCAAAAATAAAAATAAAATAAATTAAAAAAAAAAAGAGTGATATTACATGTAGAATTTCATGCATTCTCTTTATCAAGTTGAGGAAGTTCTCATGTATTCTCAGTTTGCTGAATGGTTTTATTATGAAAGTGTGTTGGATTTTATCAAAAACTTTAACCACATCTATTGAGATGAGCATTTTTTTGTCTTTTATTCTATAAATATGGTGTTGTATATTGACTGATTTTCAGATGTTAATCCAATATTTGCAATGCTGGGATAAGTCACACTTGATCCTAGTGTTTAATTCTTTTTATATGTTGTTGATTTTATTTGCTGGTATTTTGTTGAGTATTTTGCATGTATATTTAAATGAGATACAGTAAGTCCCCTACATACCAATGAGTTCTGTTCCAAGAGTGTGTTCGTAAGTTCAGTTTGTTAGTAAGTCCAACAAAGTTAGCCTAGGTACCCAACTTTTCAGATAACACCAGACACGTGAACTAACTTACGTGATTGGACATGTGAATGCACGTTTACATCTTTGAAAGTTCACAACGTGAAAGTTCATATATAGGGGACTTATTGTATTGGTCTGTAGTTTTCTTTTCTTGTTATGTCTTTGCCAATTTTTTGTATCAGGGTCATACTGACCTCATAGAATGCATTGAGAAGTGTTCCCTATTCTATTTCTTGGAAGAGTTTATAAAGGATTTGTATTATATTGTTAAATGTTTGGTATAATTCATCAAGAAAGTCTTCTGGGCCAGAGCATTTCTCTGTGGATTTAAATAATTAATAATCCAATCTCTATTTTTTATATGTCTGTTCAGATTTTATATTTCTTGAGTAAGTTACAATACTTCCTGGGAATTTGTCCATTTCTTCTAAGTTATCTAAATTTTGGCATATAATTATTCTTAGCAATTCCTTATAATTATTTTTATTTCTATAATGCTGGTAATAATGACCCCTTTTCATTTCTGATTATGGTAATTTAACTCTTCTTTTATTCTTGTTCTGTATAGCTAAAGGATCTTCGATTTTGATGATATTTTCAAAGAACTAACTTTTAGTTTCATTGATTTTCTTTATTGATTTTCAGTTTTTTATTTCATTCATTCTTTCCCTAATCTTTATTATTTCATCCTCTATGATTGCTTTTGGTTTAGTTTACTCTTATTTTCTGTTTTCTTGAAGAAGAAGGTTAGGGTATTAATTGAAGATCTTTTTTTTTTTTCTTTTATACTATAGGCATTTACAGCTATAAATTTCCCTTTAAGTGTACATTTTAGTATGTTTTATTTTTGTTTATATGCATCTCAAAGTATTTCCTAATTTCTCCTGTGATTTTTTCTTTGACTCACTGTCTTTTTTTAAGAACTGCATTGTTTAAATTTTTACACATTGATGAATTTTCCTAATTTACTTCTATTTTGATTTCTAATTTTATTCCATTTTGATGGGAGAACATAGTATAATTTTAGTCTTTTAAATTTATTGAACTTATTTTATGACCTATCATGTAATTTATTCTGTAGAATGTTTCATATGTGTTTGAGAAGAATGTGTATTATACAATTGTTGGATGAAGTGATCTATAGATATCTTTTATGTTTGGGTGGTATCTAGTGTTGTTCAAGGCATATTTCCTCATTTATCTTCTGCCTTATTGTTCTATCCATGATTGAAAGTGGGTTATTGAAATCTCCAATTATTATTTGTTTAATTATTCATTTCCCCCTTCAATTCAAACAGTTTTTGCTTTGTTTTTGGGACTCTTGTCCCAAAACTCTTGTTGTTAGGCATATGTATATTTATAACTGTTACATCTTCCTGGTGGGTTGATATTCTTATCATTATACATGCTATTCTTTATCTCTAATAGGAATTTTTCTTAAAGTCTGTTTATATCTCATATAATAGGACATTTAGTCCAGTTTTAGACTAAAACTGGACATTTAGTCCAGTTTTTTTACTCTATGCATGGTATATCTTGTTAACCCTTTAGTTTCCCTCTATTTGGGTCTATGAATCTAAAGCATATTTCTTATAGAATGCTTTATTTGGATCATGTATTTTTCTGTCCATTCTGCCAATCTCTGCCTTTAGAGTAAAGTATTTAATCAATTTATATTTAATGTAATTATTGATAAAGCAGGATTTTTGCTATTTGTATTCTATATATCTTATGTCTTCTTTTTTGTCCTTCCATTCCTCAATTAGTGTCTTCTTTGTGTTAAGAAGATATTTCCTAGTAAACCATTTTCATTTCCTTGTTGTTTATTTTGCTATATATATTTTTTAGTCATTTTCTTAGTGCTTTCCTGAAAGGGATTACAGTTTACATCTTAATTTAAAACAATCTAGTTTGGATTAACACTAACTTAATTAACACTAACTTAATTTTAATAATACACAAATCTTTGCTACAATATAATTTTCTTTTTCCCCTTTCTTTGTACTGTTATTGTCATACAAATTATACATTTATACATTACAATTTTAACAACAGAATTTTATAATTATTCCCTTATGTAGTTGTCTTCTTTAAAAAAAAGGAGTTATGAATAAATATGTTTATACTGTGCTTTATATTTACCTATTTAGTGCCCTTTACCAGTGTCTTTATTAATTCATGTGGATTTGAGTTACTATTTAGTATCCTTTCATTTCAGCCTGAATAATTCTCTTTAGTTTCTTTTTTTTTTTAGTGGAATAGGTTGTCTAGCAACAAGTATATATATATATATATATATATATATATATATATATATATATATATATATATATATATACTCATTCTTCTCCTTTCCCATGTTTTCTTGGGCTTAGGTACAGCCTTTGAGATCCCCATGAATATGTTGGAACATTTCAAAGTTCCCTGTGGTCATCTGGTTCTTCAGGAATTCTTTGAAAAATTTTCCTTCTTCAGGACTCCTGTTTGCTCCAACTGAACCTCAGTCTTAGGCAGTTGCGATGCTGCCAGTACATTGCTATTGTTTTGATAAAGCCCTGGGGCTCCCCCTTTACCCACTGAGCTGAGCTCTGAATCAAATCAAAAGGCCACAATGTCCTGGGCATAGAAATTTTCCACATAGATGTAACTTCAGACAAAATATTGACTGCTTTTGGGGTGGTGCTTTTAACGGAGCTCCAAAAGAGGTCAGACTTCTCCCTTGTTCACAAAAGCTGGTGGCTTTCGACTACCACAACACTGTTTTGGGGAAAGAAGGGGAATGGGATTAGCGCCAAGTTAAAAATGTCACTCACTATGTGGCAGTATAAAGTTTTAGTAGCTTCTCTTGGAGAGTTTATACTTAGTTTATTCTGCAGCTTTAGTTAATTTCCAGACTCCTGAAATGGTTGATTTTAGTTACAGTAAGTCCCCTACATACGAACAAATTCAGTTCCAGGAGCGCATTTGTAAGTCCAATTTGTTCATAAGTCCAACAAAGTTCACCTAGATACCTAACACAATTGGCTATGTAGTACTGTACTATAATAAGTGTATAATACTTTTCACACAAATAATACATAAAAAATAAAAAATAAAGAAAACGTTTTTAATCTTACAGTACAGTCCCTTGAAAAGTACAGTAGTACAGTACAACATCTGGGCATACAGGGGCTGGCATCAAGTGAACAGGCAAGAAGAGTTACTGACTGGAGGAGGGAGAGGAGATGGGAGATGGTAGAGCTGAAGGATCACCAGCAATAGAAGAGGGAGGGCAAGCTGTAATTTCACTCACACCTGACGTTGATGGCACAGGTTCTGGTTCCTTTCTGGAACCAGATGCACTTTTGCATCTTTGAAAATTCTCAACTTGAAGGTTCATATGTAGGGGATGTACAGTATTTTTGCCTGTATTTTCATAGTTTCAGTGAGAGAATGAGTTCATGGAGGTCCTCATTCCATCATTCCCAAAGTCTTTTTGCATTACATATTTTTAGGAAAAAGGTACACTGTGATCTTGCTTACCTTCTCATTTCTATCAGCTTCTCTTCCATTTGTTCATTACTTATTTTCTTGATATCTGCATTTTCAAATAAAATTCATATTTATCATGTGATTTCCATTTTGAAGTCTGTTAGGACTCGTTCCTCCCTCTTCCTGGTAAAATATGTATTTGTGATGGGTAAGAGATATAAGTATCATTACATATTTTATTATTTTTATGCTTGACTTTTACATATTTTATAAGATTTTATTAATTATTTAAGTTGTATTATTTTTGTATTTAATTAATATACCTTGTTTCAATGTTCTTGCCTTTCAAATGCTGCTTGCCTCTATATTTAGCTTTACAAAAAGGAATTGAATTCCATGTAATTATACCCTTGCTTATCTTTGTGATTATGAATTAAAGATGGAATAAGAGATACAACTATTTATTTTATAAAGTACATTTATATAAATTTCCTAAAATAAGATAGGATTGTTCAATTTTCTTAGAGTAAATTTACTGCAGTAAGTTTACATTATATTGTTTATTTACATTATATCCTTTGCATACAATTAGTGGGTGAATCATGGCCTAAGAACACTTCTAGAAATAAGTATGCAGCAATAAAATCCTCAATATGTATTATCATTTACAATTGTAATATGCTAGATGATACAGATGTGATGTAGCAATGAGTAACATAATTGCTCTTTTAATGCTGTGGTAGGTATACCATGGTCATTAATTATTAATTTGACTAATTATTATTGGTAGCAATTAATCTTTGCTCTAATAATTATTGCTGATGAATATACATGTTTCCCCCCTTTTGCAATGACATGAAGATGATATATGTGATTACTAAAATACAGATTGTCTAAAACAGAGTTAAATAATTTGATATGGTAAATATGTCTCTGACCTCATAGATTCTCATTAAACTGTTGGAACTGTAAAAAGGAAAATAATATAGTGATTTTTTTCAAAAATTAAGGGTGCCCTGTTTCCCCCTCAGATTTGTTTCTTTGTATTGCTTATACTTCTGTGCAAAGCTTCTGGATGCCTTAAATAGGGGAGTTGTTAAGGAATGTGCTTATAAATGAGTGAGTGTAACTTAGCACTGGGAAAAAAGTCATGAAATGATAACTCTTAAAAACACCTCATAACAAATATCATAACTCATATTTACAAATCTCTGACCATGAATAATATTTATAAGAAGAAACATGGACCTTGTATTTCCTGTATTCCCAGAATAAGAATAGTGCTTGGCATTTGTAAAATAAGTAATTGAATAGTGAAGTGACCTAAGAGTCTGGTAACAAGGAGAAGCTGGTGTAAATCAGTGGGTATCAGCTAACTTTCGCTGAGGATATCATTCAGTATGTCTTCACTGAAATAACTTCTACGCTAACACCATTCAAAGACTCTCAGAGAAATACATTGACATGCAGTGAATCAGAAATAAAAGAAACTTGAAGCTGATGATACTGATTTTAAACAAGATTTGTTGGTTCTTAAAACAAGAGAGGTTTAAAATTGCTGTATAATTTATCAGAAATGTTTGTATCATCAGAACAAACATCAATGGACTACTATTTTAAGAAATCTAAACCAGTACAGCATAGGCAGAAATATTTTGCTATAGCAATTATATGAAGTATTTGCTCTAAAAAGTTTTTTTTAAACATCTTTATTGGAGAATAATTGCTTTACAATGGTGTGTTAGTTTCTGCTTTATAACAAAGTGAATCAGTTATACGTATACATATGTTCCCACACCTCTTCCCTCTTGCGTCTCCCTCCCTCCCACCTCCATATCCCACCCCTGTAGATGGTCAGAAAGCACCGAGCTGATCTCCCTGTGCTATGCGGCTGCTTCCCACTAGCTATCTATTTTACGTTTGGTAGTGTATATATGTCCATGCCATTCTCTCACTTTGTCACAGCTTACCCTTCCCCCTCCCTATATCCTCAAGTCCATTCTCTAGTAGGTCTGTGTCTTTATTACTGTATTACCCCTAGGTTCTTCATGACATTTTTTCCCCTTAGATTCCATATATGTATTAGCATACAGTATTTCTTTTTCTCTTTCTGACTTACTTCACTCTGTATGACAGACTCTAGGTCCATCCACCTCACTACAAATAACTCAATTTTGTTTCTTTTTATGGCTGAGTAATAGTCCATTGTATATATGTGCCACATCTTTATCCATTCATCTGTTGATGGACACTTAGGTTGCTTCCATGTCCTGGCTATTGTAAATAGAACTGCAATGAACATTTTGGTACATGACTCTTTTTGAATTATGGTTTTCTCAGGGTATATGCCCACTAGTGGGATTGCTAGATCATATGGTAGTTCTATTTTTAGTTTTTAAGGAACCTCCATACTGTTCTCCATAGTGGCTGTATCAATTTACATTCCCACCAACAGTGCAAGAATGTTCCATTTTCTCCACACCCTCTCCAGCATTTATTGTTTCTAGATATTTTGATGATGGCCATTCTGACTGGTGTGAGATGATATCTCATTGTAGTTTTGATTTGCATTTCTCTAATGATTAATGATGTTGAGCATTCTTTCATGTGTTTGCTGGCAATCTGTATATCTTCTTTGGTGGAGAAATGTCTATTTAGGTCTTCTGCCCATTTTTGGATTGGATTTTTTTGTTTTTTTTGATATTGAGCTGCATGAGCTGCTTGTAAATTTTGGAGATTAATCCTTTGTCAGTTGCTTTATTTGCAAATATTTTCTCCCATTCTGAGGGTTGCCTTTTGGTCTTGTTTATGGTTTCCTTTGCTATGCAAAAGCTTTTAAGTTTCATTAGGTCCCATTTGTTTATTTTTGTTTTTATTTCCATTTCTCTAGGAGGTGGGTCAAAACAGATCTTACTGTGATTTATGTCATAGAGTGTTCTGCCTATGTTTCCCTCTAAGAGTTTGATAGTGTCTGGCCTTACATTTAGGTCTTTAATCCATTTTGAGTTTAGTTTTGTGTAT
This sequence comes from Monodon monoceros, assembly GCF_005190385.1. Taxonomy (NCBI): domain Eukaryota; kingdom Metazoa; phylum Chordata; class Mammalia; order Artiodactyla; family Monodontidae; genus Monodon; species Monodon monoceros. The sequence goes on from NW_021703777.1 coordinate 14,435,054, forward strand.
GGTGTTAAGGAGTGTTCTAATTACATACTTTTACATGTAGCTGTCCAGTTTTGCCAGCACCACTTATTGAAGAGGCTGTCTTTTCTCCACTGTATATTCTTGCCTCCTTTATCAAAGATAAGGTGACCATATGTGCGTGGGTTTATCTCTGGGCTTTCTATCCTGTTCCATTGATCTATATTTCTGTTTTTTGCCAGTACCATATTGTCTTGATTACTGTAGCCTTGTAGTATAGTGTGAAGTCCAGGAGCCTGATTCCTCCAGCGCCATATTTCTTTCTCAAGATTGCTTTGGCTATTCGGGGTCTTTTGTGTTTCCATACAAATTGTGATATTTTTTGTTTCTAGTTCTGTGAAAAATGCCAGTGGTAGTTTGATAGGGATTGCATTAAATCTGTAGATTGCTTTGGGTAGTATAGTCATTTTCACAATGTTGATTCTTCGAATCCAAGAACATGGTATATCTCTCCATCTATTTGTATCATCTTTAATTTCTTTCATCAGTGTCTTATAATTTTCTGCATACAGGTCTTTTGTCTCCTTAAGTAGGTTTATTCCTAGATATTTTATTGTTTTTCTTGCAATGGTAAATGGGAGGGTTTTCTTAATTTCACTTTCAGATTATTCATCATTAGTGTATAGGAATGCCAGAGATTTCTGTACATTAATTTTGTATCCTGCTACTTTACCAAATTCATGGATTAGCTCTACTACTTTTCTGGTAGCATCTTTAGGATTCTCTATGTATAGTATCATGTCATCTGCAAACAGTGACAGCTTTACTTCTTCTTTTCCAATTTGGATTCCTTTTATTTCTTTTTCTTCTCTGATTGCTGTGGTTAAAACTTCCAAAACTATGTTGAATAATAGTGGTGAGAGTGGGCAACCTTGTCTTTTTCCGGATCTTAGTGGAAACGCTTTCAGTTTTTCACCATTGAGGACAATATTTGCTGTGGGTTTGTCATATATGGCCTTTATTATGTAGAGGAAAGTTTCCTCTGTGCCTACTTTCTGCAGAGTTTTTATCATAAATCGGTGTTGAATTTTGTCAAAAGCTTTCTCTGCATCAATTGAGATGATCATATGGTTTTTCTCCTTCAATTTGTTAATATGGTGTATCACATTGATTGATATGCATATATTGAAGAATCCTTGCATTCCTGGGATTAACCCCACTTGATCATGGTGTATGATCCTTTTACTGTGCTGTTGGATTCTGTTTGCTAGTATTTTGTTGAGGATTTTTGCATCTATGTTCATCAGTGATATTGGCCTGTAGTTTTCTTTCTTTGTGACATCTTTGTCTGGTTTTGGTATCAGGGTGATGGTGGCCTTGTAGAATGAGTTTGGGAGTGTTCCTCCCTCTGCTGTATTTTGGAGGAGTTTGAGAAGGATAGGTGTTAGTTCTTCTCTAAATGTTTGATAGAATTCGCCTGTGAAGCCATCTGGTCCTGGGCTTTTGTTTGTTGGAAGATTTTTAATCACAGTTTCAATTTCAGTGCTTGTGATTGGTCTGTTCATATTTTCTATTTCTTCCTGGTTCAGTCTTGGAAGGTTGTGCATTTCTAAGAATTTGTCCATTTCTTCCAGATTGTTCATTTTATTGGCATAGAGTTGCTTGTAGTAATCTCTCATGATCTTTTGTATTTCTGCAGTGTCATTTGTTACTTCTCATTTTGCATTTCTAATCCTGTTGATTTGAGTCTTTTCCCTTTTTTTCTTGTTAAGTCTGGCTAATGGTTTATCAATTTTGTTTATCTTCTCAAAGAACCATCTTTCAGTTTTATTGATATTTGCTGTCATTTCCTTCATTTCTTTTTCATTTATTTCTGATCTGATCTTTATTATTTCTTTCCTTTTGCTAAATTTGGGCGTTTTTTGTTCTTCTTTCTCTAATTGCTTTTGGTGCAAGTTTTGGTTGTTTATTTTAGATGTTTCCTGTTTCTTAAAGTAGGATTGAATTGTTATAAACTTCCCTCTTAGAACTGCTTTTGTTGCATCCCTTGGGTTTTGGGTCGTTGTGTCTCCATTGTCATTTGTTTCTAGATATTTTTTGATTTTGTCTTTGATTTCTTCAGTGATCTCTTGGTTATTAAGTAGTGTATTGTTTAGCCTCCATGTGTTTGTATTTTTTACAAATCTTTCCTGTAATTGATATCTAGTCTCATAGCGTTGTGGTCAGAAAAGATACTTGATACAATTTCAATTTTCTTAAATTTACGAAGGCTTGATTTGTGACCCAAGATATGATCTATCCTGGAGAATGTTCCATGAGCTCTTGAGAAGAATGTGTATTATGTTGTTTTTGGATGGAATGTCCTATAAATATCAATTAAGTCCATGTTGTTTAATGTATCATTTAAAGCTTGTGTTTCCTTATTTATTTTGATTTTGGATGATCTGTCCATTGTTGAAAGTGGGGTGTTAAAGTCCCCTACTATGATTGTGTTACTGTCGATTTCCCCTTATAGGGCTGTCAGTATTTGCTTTATGTATTGACGTGCTCCTCGTATGTTGGGTGCATAAATATTTACAGTTCTTATATCTTCTTTTTGGATCAATCCCTTGATCATTATGTAGTGTCCTTCTTTGTCTGTTGTAATAGTGTTTATTTTAAAGTCTATTTTGTCTGATATGAGAATTGCTACTCCAGCTTTCTTTTGGTTTCCATTTGCATGGAATATCTTTTTCCATCCCCTCACTTTCAGTCTGTATGTGTCCCTAGGTCTGAAGTGGGTCTCCTGTAGACAGCATATATACAGGTCTTGTTTTTGCATCCATTCTCGTGTCCGTGTCTTTTGGAGGGAGCATTTAATCTATTTACGTTTAAGGTAATTATCGATATGTATGTTCCTATTCCCATTTTCTGAATTGTTTTGGGTTTGTTATTGTAGGTCTTTTCCTTCTCTTGTGTTTCCTGCCTAGAGAAGTTCCTTTAGCATTTGTTGTAAAACTGGCTTTGTGGTGCTGAACTCTCTCAGCTTTTGCTTGTCTGTAAAGGATTTAATTTCTCCATCAAATCTGAATGATATCCTTGCTGGGTAGAGTAATCTTGGTTGTAGGTTTTTCTTCTTCATCACTTTAAATATGTCCTGCCACTCCCTTCTGGCTTGCAGAGTTTCTGCTGAAAGATCAGCTGTTAACCTTATGGGGATTCCCTTGTGTGTTATTTGTTGTTTTTCCCTTGCTGATTTTAATATGTTTTCTTTGTATTTAATTTTTGACAGTTTGATTAATATGTCTTGGTGTATTTCTCCTTGGATTTTTCCTGTATGGGACTCTCTGTGCTTCCTGGACTTCATTAACTATTTCCTTTCCGATATTAGGGAAGTTTTCAACTATAATCTCTTCAAATATTTTCTCAGTCCCTTTCTTTTTCTCTTCTTCTTCTGGGACCCCTATAATTTGAATGTTGATGTGTTTAATGTTGCCCCAGAGGTGTCTGTCACTGTCGTCAGTTCTTTTCATTCTTTTTCTGCTCTTCAGTAGTTATTTCCACTATTTTATCTTCCAGGTCACTTATCCATTCTTCTGCCTCAGTTATTCTTCTATTGATCCCTTCTAGAGAATTTTAAATTTCATTTATTGTGTTTTTCATCATTGTTTGTTTGCTCTTTAGTTCTTCTAGGTCCTTGTTAAACGTTTCTTGTATTTTGTCTTTTCCATTTCCAAGATTTTGGATCATCTTTACTATCATTATTCTGAATTCTTTTTCAGGTAGACTGCCTATTTCCTCTTCATTTATTAGGTCTGGTGGGTTTTTACCTTGCTCCTTCATCTGCTGTGTGTTTTTCTGTCTTCTCATTTTGCTTAACTTACTGTGTTTGGGGTCTCCTTTTTGCAGGCTGCAGGTTCGTAGTTCCCGTTGTTTTTGGTGTCTGCCCCCAGTTGCTAAGGTTGGTTCAGTGGGTTGTGTATGCTTCCTGGTAGAGGGGACTAGTGTCTGTGTTTTGGTGGTTGTGGCTGGATCTTGTCTTTCTGGTGGGCATGCCATGTCTGGTGGTGTGTTTTGGGGTGTCTGTGGCCTTTTTATGATTTTAGGCAGCCTCTCTGCTAATGGGTGGGGCTGTGTTCCTGCCTTTCTAGCTGTTTGGCATAGGGTGTCCAGCACTGTAGCTTGCTGATTGTTGAGTGAAGCTGGGTCTTGGCGTTGAGATGGAGATCTCTGGGAGATTTTCGCTGTTTGATATTATGTGGAGCTGGGAAGTCTGTTGTGGACCAGTGTCCTGAACTTGGCTCTCCCACCTCAGAGGCATAGCCCTGATGCCTGGCTGGAGCACCAAGGGCCTTTCATCCACACGGCTCAGGATAAAAGCGAGAAAAAATAGAAAGAAAGAAAGAGGATAAAATAAAATAAAATAAAGTAATGTAGAATAAAGTTATTAAAATAAAAAATAAAAAAATTTTAAAGTAAAAAAAAAGAAAAGGACAGACAGACCCCTAGGACAAATGGTGAAAGCAAAGCTATACAGACAAAGTCACACACAGAAGCATACACATACTCACAAAAAGAGAAAAAGGGGAAAAAATAATACATCTTTGTTTTTAAAAAGAGATATTTGCGTGTTATTTTACTCTCCTTTATTTTGGAAAGACAATTTAAATATGTTTTATGGTTCAAAATGGGTTTCCAGTTTTGCAACTTTTATATATATAATATTGTGACTATGGGAAATCAGGATTTAAGTTGAGGAGACTTGATTTATGACTGAATGACTGACTATTGTCGTAGAAATAATTAAATAATATGTTGGTGGTTCCTCTGAGAGAGTATGTGGAATGTGCCTGTGTGTATGTGGGGTGTGTGTGTGTGTATGGTGAATGGTGAGTTCCTATAAACAATGCAGGAGAAATATGTAAGCACTCATTTGTCTGTCTGAATAAAACTATGGCTATAATACAGCCCCTTAGCTTTTCTTACGATCGATATTTTCCTAGAAAATGCCACTATTTAAACAATATACAGGATAAAGAGATGGAAAGCAGCATAGTTAAGAGCAGGAGTTCTGAGCTCAGGAGATCCTGGATTAGAGTCTTGCCTCACTATTTACTGTGAGTCTTACTGCAAGTTACTTATTCATTCTTAACGTAGTTTCATTATCTTTAAAACACTGGCTCTGAAAATAAGATTGTGTCATGGGATTATTATGGGGATTTCATGGAGGTAAAGATCTTATTATGGTTATGATGATAGCACGTGCTTCAAAAATTGTTGAGAGGATTATATGTAGGAAAATTACTTACATAGCAAGAGCTAAGTAAATATTATTTTATCATTATTATTATTATCAGTGAGTAAATACAATTTGAATACTACAAAAACATTTTAAAATCACGTGTGAAGGCGAATATAAGTACTAATACAACTTTTTAGCCAAAATATTTTGAAAACCAACTATATAATATTTATTGAATAATTTGTCTCAAATAATTCATCAGTAAACCGATGGAAGAGCATTTCTTTCTTTTGTGAGATATTCTTTTTAGCCTAATTGATATTCTCTGCCCTGTGGTGTAAGGAAGTATGTGAGCAGAAAGATGGTTCATAGCCTGTCACTTTACTCCTCCAGATCATTCTAGAGAGAATTCTAATGTGAATTTCACATTGCATCATTGGTATGAGTGGTGACTTTTTCTAAATAGATCAATACCAATAAATTATTTGAATTGTGATGTCCTTCAACACTTGATGAAGAATAACTTCCCAGATTGGGGAAAAGTCTATAGTGGTGACAATATTAAAAAATGTTATATTCTAGTCCTGCCCCCTAAGACATGCTCTGCTTTTAGCTATACTGAATATAAGATCATGACTTGGGAAGTGTTAAAGATTTATCTATTTATTAACATTTTACTCACAAGGATAAAACTCTTGAAATATTACAGCTCATTTTCAAGAATGTCCTTGGGATGGAAAGCAGATATATTCTTCGTCACATTGTATTTTCAGACCATGTAGGTCACTGTCATAAAGCAGTCACCAGAAAAGTTAAATGAAACTGCATTATGAAATAGATTTTTTTCATGTTTTGGATACATATACATTTATATAATACCTGGTTGTAAATTTTGATGGTAGGGCTAAAAACTTTATGGAGTGACTACCAAGCTCTTAAGTAGGTAAACAATTTTTGGAATAGATAGAATTGTATTTTTTGCTGAAATGTGGCAAAATTTTCATGTCTACCTTTATGAAGAAATTAGCCTTTTTTATTATGGTTAAAAATTAAGTGACAAATAGAGTAGAGTTTCTTGCCATTCTGTCCTTTCTGACTGTTTTGCACTCATTATGCATAGCATAGAATTAGGATTGGGGGATGTCAATGTGTTGAACAGGGAGTATCATCAGTTTTTCCAACCTAATTGGCTTCAGAATTTTTGCTAGCTGTACTCAGCTGCTTCTGTGAGGAATGTAGTGGACACTGGTGTGCATTATAGCATGGGGCTTAAGACTGTAGAAATTGCAACTGACCAAAGCTGGGTTTCTGTCCAAGTCCCACTACTCAACCTTGTTCTTTAGGCTTCTTGTCTCTGAAAGGGGTGTGATAATAGTGTAAGTATTATTGGGTATTTGTGAGGAAAAAATATATATAATGTTAAGCACAAGACCTAGAACAAATAGGCATTTATAAAATGAAAATTATTATAATTATTTACTCTTATTATTGTTAATTTTATGTGTCAACTTGACAAGCTAAAGGATGCCCAGATAGCTATTAAAATATTATATTTCTGGGTGTGTCTGTTAAGGTGTTCCCAAAAGAGATTAGTATTTGAATCAGTAGACTGAGTAAAGAACATCTCCCCTCACCAGTGTAGGTGGGCATTATCCAATCTATTGAGCGTCTGAATAGAATAAAAAGGCAGAGAGTGGTGAATTTGCTCTTTGTTTGAGCTGGGACATCCATCTCCTATTGCCCTTGGACAGCCGCACTTCTGGTTTTCAGGCTTTTGGACTCAGACGGGGACATACACCATCAGCTCCCCTGGTTCTCAGGCCTTTATACTTGGACTGAATTGTACAACCAGCTTTCCTGGTTCTCCAGCTAACCAGGAGATGGCAGCTTGTGGGACTTCTTATAAATCTCCTCTTATATATATAGCTATATATATCCTGTTGGTCCTGTTTCTCTGGAAAATCCTAATATGCCCCTTAAATTATATTTTTCCTTCAATAAATTGTTACAATTTTCTAAGAACTTAATTTATCCATTTATTTTCCTTTCTTTAATTTATTTTTCAGCCTGAGCCACTTCTTACCTAGAAGAGTAAATTACATAAGCATACTTCCCATGACTAAGTTAATGCTTCTTTTTATTTGTTATGTTTGAGATTCATTGCAGCTTTAGGTGAGTTTCTTTCTTTAGTGTGTAAGGATTCATTCAATCGGTCATTTCACACTGAACACACCCTAGGTGCCAGTTATTGCAATAGGAGCTGGGATCAAAAAAATGTGTAAGATAAATAGGAGCACTGCCTTCATAGAGTTTCCAGTTTAGTGGTAATGATAAACCTGCAAACAGGCAATTGCCTTGTCGTATGATAAGTGTCCTAACGGGAAGAGTACATGTTGCTATGGGAGCCCATAGTTGGTAATGAAGAAATAATGTTTAAACACAGACCTAAGTATTGAGTCAGAGCTAACCAAGAAAAGTGTGAGGAGAATTATTCCACACAGAAGAATCTCTGATGAAGAGTATTATGTGTTCAAGAAACTGAAATAAGTTATTTTTATTTTGGATAGGAAGGCAGAATAGACTTTCAAAGGTAGCAGGAAATGAAGCTAGAAAAGTAAATAAAGGCAAGATCATGAGTAGCTTTTTATAAAATTTTGAATAATGTTTATTTTATTCTATGGGAGAAAGGAAGCCACTGAAGGATATCAAGTAAGGTAAGGAATGATTACTACTTGTTTAAGAAGTGTAATTTGGGGACCGGGGAACCAAGGGAAGGGAGTCAAGACTAAAGGCAAGAGAACAGTGTAGAAGATTATGTAGTAATACAGGTAGAAAGGCATGGACATTAGATCAAAGTGATGGCAGAACGGATGGGGAGAAGGAAATGAACTTGTCAGATGACTACAAAGTTTACTGATCAAAATTTCACAAAAAGTTTGGATGGTATCTGTAGTAACAATAACAATATTGGGTTCACTTCTTCAAGGCTGTCAAAATTATGAGAAAAAATCATTCATAGTATTACCTTATTATCACTTTAATGGCTACAGGATGTGCAGTGCTATCTCCTACTTCATTCCTGATTTTGGTGATTTGTGTCTCCTCTCCTTTTATTTTTGTCTGTGTCATTAGGGTTTCTTTTAATTTCATTGATTTGGGAAGAAAAAGAAAAAGCTTTTTCTCCCCCAATAACTTTTTCTACTGTATTTTTATTTTCATTTTCGCTGATTTCTGCTCTTGTCTTTTTTTGTTTGTTTCCTTCTTTCTACTTGCTTTGGGTTTCTTTTGCTCTTTTTTTTTCTAGTTTCCTAAGGCAGAAACATAGGTTGTTGATTTAGGCTCTTTTAAAATTTCTCATGTAAGTAGGTTGTGCTATAAATTTCCCTTTCAGCACTGCTTTAGCTATATCTAATATAATCAGTACTGCTTTAGCTATATCTAATATAATTTAATAAGTTGTATTTTTGTTTTTATTTTATTATATATTTTTTAATTTCCTTTGAGACTCCCTCTTTGATACATGTATTATTTAGAAGTAATTCCATTGTTTAATTTCCAGATGTCTGTTTTCTTTCTGTTATTGATTTCTAATTTTATTCTGTTATGGTCATATTCTGTATGCTTGCAATTATTTTAAATTTGCTGAGGTTTGTTTTATGGCTCAGGATATGGTCTGTCTTGGTGAGTGTTTCATGGGTGTGTGAAAAAAGTGTATTGTACAGTTATTAAATGTATCGTTCTAAATATGTGAATTAGCTCCTGTTGATTGGTTATGTCATTCGGATCTTCTTTTTCCCTACTGATCTTCTGTCTGGTAATTTTATCTATTCCTGAGAAAGAGGTGTGGAAGTCCCTAACTATAATTGTGGATTAGTTTCTCCTTTCAACTCTATAAGTTTTTGCTTCCTGTATTTTAAGACTGTTGTTTGATGCATTCCAGCAGATTGATATTTTTCATTATATTATTATTATCATATATTTCTGTATATATTAGTCCATATTTGTCTGCAGTAATTCTCCTTGCTCTTAAGTCTACTTTATCAGATATTAATATAGCCACTACTGCCTTTTGTTGATTAATGTTTACCCATATAGCTTTTTCCATCTTTTTACTTTCTACTTACCTATGTTAAATTTGAAGAGTTCATATACGCAGCATAAGATGGAATTGTGTTTATTTATCCACTCTGCCAATATCTGTGTTTAGATCGGTGTCTTAATCCATCTACTTGTAAAATAATTATTGCTATGTTGAAACTTAGGGCTGTTATTTTAATATTTGTTTTCTATTTATTCCCTTTGGTTCTTATTCATTTTCCTTTATTTCTCTTTCTTGCCTTCCCATTGGTTATTTGAACATTTTTAAAGATTCAATCTTGATTTATCTGTAGCGTTTTTAAGTGTATCTCTTTGTAAAGTTTTTATTGGAGTTGCCTTAAGCATCGCTATACACACACACACATATGACTTATAATCTACTGGTGTAAACTTTTAACCACTTCTAATGAAGGGTGGAAGTCTTTTTTCCAAATAAGTGTCTTTATTTTCCCAGTTTTAAATAACGATGTATTGAGTACCAGATGATATTATAATTTTAAAAAAGATTTATTTATTATTTATTTATTGTATTTATTTTTGGCTGTGTTGCATCTTCCTTGAGGCATGCGGGATCTTTCGTTGCAGCACGTGAACTCTTTGTTGTGGAGTGCGGGCTTCTCTCTAGTTGTGGCATGCAGATTTTCTCTTCTCTAGTTGTGGTGCACAGGCTCCAGGGCACATAGGCTCTGTAGTTGTGGTGCGTGGTTTCCAGAGTGCATGGGCTCTGTAGTTTGTGGCACGCGGGCTCTAGTTGAGGTGCATGAGCACAGTAGTTGTGGCATGTGGCCTTAGTTGCCCCGCAGCATGTGGGATCTTAGTTCCCTGACCAGGGATTGAACCCGCATCCCCTGCATTGTAAGGCGGATTCTTTACCACGGGACCACCAGGGAAGTCCCTATAATTTTTTGAAATTTTCAAATATAATTTATAAAACTCATGAGGACAGGATTGTCCGTTGTATGTATCTTTCTTCTCTTTGCATTGATCTTTCTTCCTTCTTGATACTCCAAAATTCTTTATTTTTTCGTTTTGTTTATCCTTGAAGAAATTCTTTTGGCCAAACTTTAAGGGATATTTGCTAGTGATAAATTCTTTAGTTTTCTTTTGTGTGAGAATGTCTTTATTTCTTTTTCATTCCTGCAGGATAATTTTGCCACATATAGAATTTGTAGTTGATAGTTTTTTTCTTTCAGTACTTAAAAAATATTGTACCACTTCCTCTTGGCTTCTAAAATTTCAGGTAAGAAATTTACTATCATCTGAATTGGTATTCCTGTGTAGTTAATTTTGCATATCTTTCTCTTTGCTTTCAATATTTTTGTCTTTATTTTTTAAAGTTTGAGGTATGTCTTGGCATGAATTTCTTTGGACTTGTTTTGTTGGAGTTTGCTCAGCTTCTTGGATCTGTAGGTTTGCATCTTTCCCCAGATTTGGGAAGCTTTTAGTCATTACTTTTTCAAATACTCTTTTAGACTCACTCTCTTTCTCTTCTCCTTCTAGGACTCTGATGATATGAATATTGGATCTTTTGTTATTGTCCCACAGGTGTCTGCAGCTCAGCTTTTTCAGTCTGTTTTTGCTTTGTTGTTCAGATTGGGTGAATTCTATGATCTGTCCTCAATCCACTGTTTCTAATCTCCTTTATCTCCACTTTACTGTTGTACCCATCCAGTGATAGTTTATTTCTATTCCCATTTGGTTCTTTTTTATAAGTTCTCTTTCTCTCTTTTTTTTTGTTGTGATATTTTATCTTGCCATTTGTTTCAAGATAATTTGTCATTGAGTACTGAAGCATAGTTAACCATGACTGACTGAAAATCCTTATCAGATAATTTCAACATCTTATTCATCTTAACATTTACATCAGTTGATTGTCTTTCTCATTCAAACTGTGATGGTCTTGTTTCTTCGTACAACGCATGATTTTTTATTGTATCCTGAAAAATTTGCCTATTATGTTAGGAAACTCTGGGTTCTATTTATTTTTATTCTTAAACAGGTAGTCACCCTGTTCAAGTTTTGGCCTACTTTTTTGAGCTATAGTTCTAATGGCAGTTTAAATTTCAGAACCTTTATAGCGGTAATTTGGTCTGCTTGGTTTATTTGGTGCTGCTGGAGTTCCCACTTGTCTCTGTTGATGCTGCTGAGGGAGTAGAATTGCATCCTCATCCCAGTTGCTTGGGTACCTCAAAGTATAGGATGGCATGGGATACCCCTATGCCTCCTGGCTTCCCAGTTTTTCTGGGAAAGGAAAGGGATTTATAGACCTGCAGTGTAAAAGAGACTTCATATGTCTGGCAACTTCTTGTTACTGGGTGCATCTTGCTGATTCTGCCCACCAGACCCAATACCTCAGGACAGGGAGGGGTTTCCTGGGTCCAGCTGATTACTGTGATTGGGTCCTTTGTCTTATTCAGTTCTGGCTGCTATAAAAAAAGTCATAATCTTAGCAACTTAAACAGAAAACATTTATTTCTCACAGGTCTGGAGACTGGAAGTCCCACAGTCAGTGTCAGCGTGGCTGGGTTCTTGGTGAGGGCCCTCTTCCTGGTTAATTGATGGCCGTTTTCTTGCTTTCTCCCCACAGGGCAGAGAGAGAGCTCTGGTCTCTTTGTCTCCTTATAGGGATGCCAATCCCATTGTGGAGGCTCCACCTTCATGGCCTTATTTAATTTAATTACCTCCCAAAGATTCCACTTCTAAATAACACCATATTGGGGATTAGGGATTCAACAAAGAATTTTGAGGGGACACAAACACTGAGTCCCATAGCAGCCCTTCCTGCCTCTTGCCCACCTGCCCTAATTTCTCATGGAGGGGAAAGGCAGTGGTAGTCTGGTAAAAGAGACTCTCTGGAAGGACTTCTTCCTATGGCTTGGTCACTCTTCTTGGTTCTGCTGGTTTCTCAGTATTCTGACCACCCAGTATTGCTGGGCAGAAAAGGAGTATCTCAGAATTAAAGATGCTTCCCAAGCCAGGCCACTTGTTATAACTGAGTCCCTCCTGCTGGTTCTGCCCACTGTCCGCAGTGCTCTTGAAGGAAGAAGAGAGTCTAAGTCTGGTGGGGAAGGATAGTGCTTCCCCTGGATGCTTTTGGGTGGTAGGGTTACTTATTGATCCCCTTTCTGTGGTGTCAGGCTTGTCTAATATTCCCAGAGGGACTCCTGTTTGATCTCAGAAGAAAAATGAGCCTAGTTGGGCTGCCATCCTTTGCTAGGTTGGGGTTGGCAAATGTTGGGTCTAGGGGTCCTTCTTCTGTTGGGTGGGCATAACATAAAACACCCTGCTGCTGTGTTTTTCCTCTAATCCTGGGGTCCAAAACCAGTTTGCTTCTTCATCATCTTTCAAGAGTTCTCCTTTGGTTGTCAGTTATGTTATTTCCAGAATTTATAGCTCTGATTAGCAGGAAAGAGCTAGGAGAAGTAAATCTATACATTCTTGTGGACCAGAAGTCCCATTCGATTTACTTTTCATGATGTAGTTTGAATAGTTATGCAATAAGTACACTTAATGCCAACATCCGTCCATTAAATCTATGAATTTTTCATTTATCTTTTTTTCTAATACCAAATTTTAAAGCAGGGCTGCAGTTCTATGACAATCTAACATTCTTCCTCTACTAGCAACTCTCTAAGATTTATTTCAAGTTTTAAAATCCCTGATGATGACCTGATCTTTGCTTCTGTAGCTCGCGTGATGTTTTCTGATAGCTCAATCAACTAAGGCTTTGCAGCACTTAATGTTCACTGTAGCCTTCTATTAGAATGAGATTAGGCAGCTTTGCATAAAATGAAGAGGTAGGAAAGAATAAAGAAGATATAAATTGGATTACTACTTATATTTAAAAACATATTTTTATGGAGAAATATGATGTTTGCCAAGAACAATGATGGAAGTCCTGAAGTTGAAAATATTGAGAATGTCTCCTTTAACAATTAGAGATTGAGAATAAAGAAAATATCTATTTTATTGGAGAGATATACCTCTAACAAGTAATTTTCCAACGAAGTTTTCCTAAGTTATATGAGGACAAAAAGAATTGTTAATTAAATGTACAAATGTTATTTATAAGAAACATAATAGTCTGAGGTTACCTGTCCAATGTAGCCAAGTTGTATATTTATGGGCTGTTATCCAAACTTTAAATTAGAAACCACTGAACAACATGTGCACATTGAACATGTGCCCATTTTACAATATCTATTGTATAATTTTACTCAGTAAAATATTATGGCATTTATAAATCTAATAACTCTATAGTTTTCTGGGCATATATATGATTTATTCGTTGCCAAGACATTAGTTAGTTAGGAAGGCAAAACTTAGTTATAACTTTTCCATGGGAAATCAGTTTCATTTATATGGCATGGTTCCCACTAGCAAATTATGGAGAAAAGTGGGAAATACTACTACTAATAAGTATTTCTGTGCATAAACACATTCACTGAATAACGGAAACATGAATTATTCAGATCAAAATTTGATCAAATTATATGACTCTGGAACAATTGCCTTATATATTATCCACCAATTTTAAATTGTTATCATTAGCATTTTCCCCTTTGATTTACCAGTAGTAGGTATTTGATCCAAAATCTCTTCATCTTTGACTCTGATATACTTACTATGTCAAGCAGATTTTCTCTCTGTCTCTCTCTCTCTTTTTTTTTTTTTTTTTCCTTTAAGGTATCTAGAGCTAAAAGGATTTTAATCTGAACATTTATTCTGAAAAATGTAATTCACTTCTCCAACTGCTCACGATTAGTCTATTGGCAGCTATGGAAGCCATGGAGGAGCCATTCACTCTCTCAGTCTAGTGTGCAGAACAAATTAGTTCTTTACAAAATAATATCAATTAAGCCAACATAAAAAAAGTAAGTATCTATATTAATCTCCAGCCACAAGTTACAATATCTCTTCAAAAGAGCTGTACACAGGACATTTTTTTCTCAGTTGCATAATTATACTACTATTATATTATACTCCTATGGTCTGCTTTTGCTACATGTCACCTACTATTACTACTTCTACTACTACTACCACTACCACTACTATTGCTGCTGCCGCCACTGAGCGTGCACCAACACATATTCACTGGCGCATGTGTATGCATTACCACATACATTTTTTTACCTATAAATTTTGGCATTTCATTTTGACAGCTGTCCTGGGTAGGAGTCCAAAAGACTTGTATTATTTTTCTAGTTCTTTTATAAGTACTATGTGACCTTGGCAATTTATTTCACTATTGTATGACAGTTTCCACATTTGAAAAATGAAAGATATTGGACTAGGTCGTAGGTTAGCAAACTGAGGCCTTTGGACCTGTTTTGGTAAATAAGGTAAATAAGGTTTCATTCATTTATGCATGGTTTACAACTTCATATACACTGTATCATCAGATTTGAGTAGCTGTGACAGAGACCATATGGCCTGCATGCATATATATTTACTATCTGCACCTTTAAGAAAATGTTTGTCATTCCTGGACTTGATGTCCTATAAGCCTTTTCCAGGTATACATACTTATCACTCAAGAGGATTCTGATATAAAAAAATCTTAGTCTGCCTACCAAGGGATGATGATAAAAATTTTTAATTATTTTGTTTTCTATTCTAAAATTCTTCTCCATGAATCCAAATGACAAAACTTAGCTTGGTTCATTTAAATAGTGGAATTGTCTCAAGTGATAGGCCATTGAATAAAGATAGAGTGCTAAACCCAGTAGTAGTCATATTTTTCATAATTTGTCCCATTTTTCCAATGCTTCAATCTTGTCATCTTAATTACAAGAGATGCAGCGTAATCTTAAATCAGTCTGCATTTGTTAGGAGACTTTTATTCATAAAGTCAATTTTGATCCATTTTGGGGAGTTTAAAACATAGCCACATCTTTCAAATAATCAGAAATCAAATAGGAGAAAAAATAAAATGAAAATATAAGTAACTAGGTTTCATAAACTCAGAGAAAACAAAATATAGATACATATAGAGATGTGTGTGTGTGTGTGTGTGTCTGTGTGTGTGTGTGTGTGTACATTCATTGGAAGAGGGTATTAGCAGTGAAGGCTTGAGTTTTATTATATATCAGTGAGGAAGATTGGCATTCATATTGGATTTATGCTTCAATCATGTGTTTTATTTTTCTGTGACTTTAAAAGCAGTAAAATGACAGTATGTCAATTAAGTGGCCATTGGGAAGAGATGAACTGTCAATTTTCAAATTAGTGAAAGACCTTAAAATCTGTGATCAGAAGCTTAAATTTCACAAAGAGGCAAATTGGGCATCACTTTAGCATTGTGAGGAAGAGAATAAAAGCCTCAATTTATCGTACAACTTTTGAACTGAAAAATGAAAATGCATTAAGGAGCAAAGCATAAGTCACACAGGAGAAACCGAGCACAGTTGTATAAACTAACAGTTGGATCTCCCTTCTGTTTTTTTTTGTTTGTTTGTTTGTTTTTTTTGCGGTATGCGGGCCTCTCACTGTTGTGGCCTCTCCTGTTGCGGAGCACAGGCTCCGGACGCGCAGGCTCAGCGGCCATGGCTTACAGGCCCAGCCGCTCCACAGCATGTGGGATCTTCCCGGACTGGGGCACGAACCCGTGTCCCCTGCATCGGCAGGCAGACTCTCAACCACTGTGCCACCAGGGAAGCCCAAGCAAAGCTTTTAATTGTGAGAATCAAATGTTTATTATCCTTTACTTGTTTTATGTTTTCATAGCACTTATTACCTTCTTACATGCTATAAAATGTTTATTATATATTTCTCTTCATGGGAACGTAAGCTTCATGAAGGTAAATGTTTTTGTCTTTTTACTGTGTGTCCCCAATACTTAGACTAATGACCGAAACAAAGTAGGTGACCAATATTATTTGTAGCATAAATTTTTATAATATCAAAATACTGGGAACTACCTAAACGTTCATTAACAGGTTAAATAATATATAGCATGATCCGATCATGTACCAGTTAAATAGAGTGACATAGTCACTATACTATTGAATGCAAAGTCACAAAACCCATCTGTAAGCACGCAGATGTCTAAAAAAGGAACTGATAGGGTATAGTCTGAAATACTAACTTTAACTGCCAAGTGGGGCTGAGAAGTGGATGGTCAATCAATAGTCAATCAAAAAGTGTTTCATAAAACTTATTTTGTGCCAGGTAATATTCTGAAATTGGGGTATAACTGTAAGCAGGTTCTTACCATGATGGCAATTACATCTTCATGGGTGAGGGATAATAACATACTAGCATAAATAATATAAGTTCAGGAACTGCGAAGTGCTGCAAAGAAGATACATAAAGTTGTATGCTGGAGACTAACTTTGAAGATGTTGGGTGCCTTGTGTTAGTTGGTCAAGGGCAAGACCCTTTCAGAGTCTCTGAAAGGGTAATATTTTAAGTTGAAACCTGGATATGAGAAGAGGGGTGGCATAAAGATCATGAAGATTTATAAATTAAGCATTGGAAACAGAAACAGGAAAAAAAGAAAAAAAAGCAATCACCAAATGCAAAAGACCTGTAATGGACATGGGCATGGTAATGACTGAAGGAGAAATTGAAGACCAAAATATGTGAAGCATGGCAAATGAGGGGGAAATGGCCTAGGTAGGAGGAGTAGGGGGAGATGACAAGGTAAAACAAGTAGCCTAGGGTCTTTGTCAGCCATGTGACCTAAACATTGGGATATAAGTGTAATAGCAGAGCATCAATGCAATTTAAGAAAGAGTCATGATCCAATTTATGCTTTACAAAGAAGTGATAGCATGGAAAGAATGATTAGCAGAGAATCAAGAGTGATGTCCAGAGAAAGTTAGAAGCTGATAGAATAAACCAGGTGTCTCCAAACAGTGTGGTGAGCATTAGGACTTCTACTTGTCAACACACATTCTTCTGTGTGTTTTTTTCTTTTTTCTCTTCCTTCCTCCCTTCCTCTCTCCTTTCTTTCCTTCCTTCCTTCCTTCCTGTAATGGGCATGTAAATTGTGTCATGCTGGCTGTACACAAATACCTCAAAAATTCACATCATTCTAGATAAGGTCCCAGAGATAGAGAAGTAACACTGATTGGCAACAGTTCTAACCGTTGCAGACCATTGGTTTGAAAATAATCAGAGGTTTATTTCATCCTATTAATACTGCTTTAGAGTATATTTGGAATTCCAAGTGGGTGGTGCCTTCTTTGCCCTATATCACTTATAATCTGTCACATGTACTACAGTGGGAAGGGGCGACTGCATTTGTTGTGTGTTCAATGGCTCGGAAAAAAGAGCTGACCCAAGAGACACATCCACAATATTTGGAGAAATGCTTGTTATGCTCTAAAGT
This sequence comes from Monodon monoceros, assembly GCF_005190385.1. NCBI lineage: Eukaryota > Metazoa > Chordata > Mammalia > Artiodactyla > Monodontidae > Monodon > Monodon monoceros. Next base: position 14,452,663 of record NW_021703777.1, read on the forward strand.
GTTTTCAAATAACAGTTTTCTGGCTCAGGGTAGAATTGGAAACGTCCTGAGACGTTTAGAATCTTTCTTAACTACAGGAATTTTGCTATTTGTATATAGTAGGAAATAGCTGTTCTACAGGCACAAATTTGGGAGTAAATATTTGAAAGTAAACTCTAAAATCTAGTTAGCTAACATCCACCAGGGAAGCAGTACAGGTTACTAAACTAGAAATTTACAATGTGGATCGTATAATAATTTCTTATATCCCATAGGAGGAAAGATTTGGCTGACCCATTCCGTGCAAATAATTAAAAGGAGGAGTGTGGTTTCACTTCTAATTGGATTTCAAATGTAATCACTTTATCAGCACATGGTGTGCGTGTCATTTCAGGGCATATACACTTGTCAGTTCATATTTGACCCACTCATGGAGGACCAGTGTGCCAATATGGCCAAAAGCTGAGGAGGGCTGGTAGAGTATTACAGCGCTGCTACTTATGATGCCGCCAATCTATTGCTTGGTTTGCTTTTGTTCATCTCTCACTAAGGTGTATTTCTTCTCTGCAGTAGAAAGGATCACTATGTGGTTAATTACTGAATATTAGAAGTAACAATACTTACTAGCACTGCAGTATTAGCATAGAAGACAGTAAATGAAAATAAAATACATCCATTTGAGAAACTTATCACACGAAAAGTGCCACTTATCTACTGCTCTGAGAACAGAAGGTGAATAAACTGCTCTGTGGTCAATGAAGGCATCTAGAAGTGAATACTTGTGATAGTTTTAATCCCAGATCAACACTTACTAAGTAATTTCGAGCATGTTCTTGACCATTCTGAACTGTGTGTCTTGATTACTAAGATGCTATGATAATAATACTCCCTGTAATAGAAGATATTTATTGTTAACTCAGTACAAAAAGTAGGGGAGTCATGTATCCTCCTTTGCATGGGATAAATTCAGTTTATGTTTGTTATAATGGCTTTCTGTCCAGTTTGGCATTTGTCACTCTCAAAAGTATCCCAGTGCTGATGACAAATAACATGGTTGCCACAGCTCTTGATTTTGTTCAGGTCCCACCATGTCCCCAGGCAAAGGGGACAAAGGACTTAGGGAAAGGTGACTCTCCATCCATCTCTAGGACGGGTTTAACCCAGTAATTGATTTAGGGACTCATGCTATGCTTTAATCGAATCAGCACATGACATTCTCCTGGAGACACTTTAAACCCAATTGTGAGCACAGAATCTGAGTTAAATGACTCAAAATAAAAGGAAAGGTTTATTTCACCATTCTGGAAGGGAGGAAAATTTTTCTCTTTGAAAGTAAACATGGATGGATATTGTCTCAATGGTTAATGGCAGTTTTCTTGCAACCATGAGGGCAGGAAGCTTGAAGATAAAGCTGACCCAGAGGCAAATTAATAAAATCCCTTGAGCCCTGTTCATAACACACCTGACAACACTCCACCTTTATACATTTTACTCCTTCAGATAATAAATGGCTTTCTTCTTTGTGCCAGTTGAGGTAGTATTTTTTGGAAATAAATTACAGCTAAAATAAATATACTCTCTTATGGGGTTTCTCTAAGGATTAAATAAGATTAAAATGCTTGGCACAGTGCTGGGAATAATAAACAGTAACTTATTTATTTATTTTTAATATAACTGGGAGAATGCTGGGATTCTATATTACTTTTAATATAACTGGGAGATTCACAAGTGAATCTAAATACAAACACTCAGATATATAGAATTTTGTAGCTTAGACCTGTGACATTCTTCTTAAAATCAAACATAGCTTACTATTTTTAGACAGATAAGATACCCTTCTCATTTTATAGATCAGCCAATCAAATTTAGACAGAAACTAGTAAGCACTGGGTTTTTCTTTCTCAGAATCTAACTTCTCTTTAAGATATCACACAGTCTTACTGGAGTGGATAGTATATGAGGTTAAACGTCAATCTGACTGGAGTAATTAATCATAGTGGGCATTTGTGTGTGAGTGTGTGTGTCTGTGTGCATATATGCGTGTGTGTCTAGACTTTTTGTATGTAGTCATCCCACTTCCAGTACTAACACTCAAAATTTGTGGAGAGAGAAACTGTTTTTCTCCATTCTCAACCCAGGTGGTTTGGGGAGGGCTCCACGCACCATCCCTAAGGTAGAGCATGTGTTCAAAGACCAGATGGAATCAGGACATAACTTTCTCCCCGGTCAGGAATGAACATGTGATTCAAGCCATGTTACTAAGAACCAGTCACATTGGAATCACAAGGCTTTTGCTAAAGTGATGAAGAAATGAAGAGCAGTGCACTCTCTCATGCTACTCTTGAGTTTGAGAGCATGTACGGCTAAAGCTGCTACCACTGTGAGGAAGCTGGTGTTTCATAGCACTTGTTTAGCTATCTCAGTCAAGAACTTCTATGGCTGTTTCTCTCCTCCCTACTTTGCTACATACTCATTGTTCAGGGTTTCATAACTCCCCATTGTAATTATTTCATGGAAAAAGTGAATTTTGAGTCGGGAATCATATATATCAGGCTCAGTGCTGGGATAGAGTGAGCAAAGTCTTTGCCCTTGAGGAGCCCTAGTAAAAAGTTTGCAAAGCATGTTGCAAGACAGTTAAACTAGCATGGCCTCTGAATATCTGCCTTGCAAATTTTTCAAATATTAGGCACTGTATCCAGGGCCCCCTTTTACAATGCATTCAAAGAGAGTTGCTGCATAATTCTTTTTGGCTATAGAAAACGTTATTTATTTGGTAATTGAATTATAAAACTATTTTAAAAGCTAGTATTCATAGCCTCTCCTCTACTTTTTCACACTGCACGACTAGTTCGGAAATAAAAAAGGAGTTTCAAGATTTCTGAGTCTACAGATAAAAATCAAGCTGTCCATCTCCATGAAACTGAAGAATGTGTCCCCAGAAGGAGGAAGGAGGCTTGCGTGCATTTTCTCAATGAAACTATCCATGAAGACCAATATCTAAGAGGAAGCCAGCAGACTTTGAGCTTATGATGACTTTAGCAGTTTATTCAAAGATGGAATTGCTGAATTAATACATATTTTGAGATTCTGATAAACACACACACACACACACACACAAATAGCAAAAACCTGAAAACCTCTTTTTCCCTAACCTTATTTCCCATTTATTAGGGAAGGAAAATCAGAGAGTCATTAGCAGAAGGTAGTCTGAATCAGTTCTGTGCTATCATAACAGGATGCCTGACAACTCTACAGAGAAAAGGTAATAATATGTTAAGAGCTGGCCAAGAAGATTTGCCCGCCAATCTCAACCCTTTAGAAATGTTAATTTTCACAGCAAGAATAGCAGGATTGTTTTATTTCTAGCAGGCTGGTGATGGGTAGTCTATTTTGATTTTAAGTATATAAGGCAGGGTGTCGTGTGTCCTTGAACTCTCAGTGGAAATGAGCTCTTGATTGGACTGTAGCTGCCTTGCCTACAGTACGGAAAACACTGAAAGATGAGAAAATGGCAGGAATTAATCCTGGAGATTTTGCCAGAGGGAAGGCAGAGAGAGAAAGAGATAATCTGATTATACTTTCAGGGATGACAGGTGAACCTCTAAAAGTTCAGAGGTTCAGTTCAGATATCCATCTCAACATTTAGCTGCTCATTTGAAGTTTTGCCAAGCACAAGGGAATATATTCTGTTTCAAAAACTGTTGACAATCTCTCAAGATCAGTGGGGCTCATCATAAGGCCTCTGGCTTGTTCTTGCATTTCTCCTCCTCCATCTCAAGAAAAAAAGTCACCAAAACTGTGTACTGTAGTTGAAATTTTCTTTTACTTCATATTTTGCTATTGCTGCTACTCTTGGGGCTTCCAAACGAGAACGGAATTTTACTACATAAAGAACATTACTCTTTCAAAACTTCTCAGCACCAAGTCAGTGGAATCCTAAAAGAAAGGGAAGTTAAAAATATCGATATCAATATCTTAATTTTGTCCTTTAATTTTGTAGAAGTTTTTATTAGCTTTTTTTTTTTTCAAAAACATGTTTGGCAAATTAGTGAATGATTGTATCATCTCCTTAAAACTAGTCCTTTGGCTCTTCTGCCTAATTATATAGTTGAAGAATAAACTTTTTCTTGTTTTTTGACAGTACTAGTTAATTTTAACATCACAGGCTACATGATTCTCCCCACTGCCAGGCATTCAGCTAAGGATTTTATAGACACTATCTCATTTAATTGTCATAGAGTTTGGCAGATTTTTTTGGTCTAAATTGTGTAGGATAAGTTAAATTGCACTCTAATAACCAATATGAGTGTATTTCTGTAAGTATAGTTATGTTGAAATGAAGTTTTAAAAAGCAAAAAAAAAAGAAAAGAAAAAAAGCAATAAACAAAGCCAAACAAAATTCTCACACAAAATAAAATTCCAACAGAAACAGATCTAACTCTGCCTGCTGTCAAAATTAATAATTATCTCTATATTCTTGTTATATAAGTTGTGGTCTTCAGATCTGTAGCATCAATTGGAAACTTGTTAAAAATACAGAATCTCAGGGCTCACCTCAAATATATTTCATGAGAGTCTGTATTTTAGCAATTTCCTGGGTGATTCCTGTGCACATTAAGTTTGAGAAGAAATTTTTTTTTTTTTTTTTTTTTTTTTTGCGGTACGCGGGCCTCTCACTGCTGTGGCCTCTCCCGTTGCGGAGCACAGGCTCCGGATGCTCAGGCTCAGCGGCCATGGCTCATGGGCCCAGCCGCTCCGCGGCATGTGGGGTCTTCCCGGACTGGGGCATGAACCTGTGTCCCCTGCATCGGCAGACGGACTCTCAATCACTGTGCCACCAGGGAAGCCCGAGAAGAAATATTTTATACAACATTGTCATTTTTTCTTGATAATGAAATTTTGTTGTCACATCTCAGTTTTTAAGAGCACAAACCTATTTCTTTTTAATTCAAAATTAATAGATGTTATTTTTTTCTGATTAGGGGAGCATATATGCTCATTTAAAGACAAAAATTAAAACATTCATGAATTTATAAAGAAGAAAATAAAATATCTCATGATCTTATCCCTTGAAAATGATCTCTATTAATAGTATAAAATAAACAATCTAGGGGATAACTCTTCTTTGACTTCCAAATAAAACAAAACATAATTGAATTATTTATTTAATATAGCTAACCTAGGAGAAATTATAACCCCATTCATAACAGTTAGGTTATTGTTTAAATTTTTTAAAAATGTAACATCTGAGCCTTCTCCTAAATGAGATTTCAATAAAGAAGATATTGAAAGCTTGAAGGGGGTGAGGAGGATAATTCTAATCCTTTGAATTTCTGTTCTCAAATATTATATACTTACATGTTATTCAACATGCTGCTCTTTCTTTTCCATCTACTGTAATAAAATATCCTTATTTACCTCCCCCTTACATAAACTACTGAAATTTAGCACAGGTAGAAATCATGAAGTGAAAACTTAATAGAATTTGCTACATAAAATTTGGTATATTAAAGCATAACAAAAGCAAATATCAGATGTCAAATACTGCAATGTTTGTGAGAAATAAAATAATGCTATTTTATAAAATAATACAAAGAAAAACTGAATATTACGATGGGCAAAGTATATAAACTTATTTTTAAATACAAACGGTAAGCATATGAAAATCATACTTCACCATAAAAGAATCAAACGCATACAGTACCATTTTTCATGTCTTAGAGAAGATTTAAAAAGATTAAATGGAAGAAGTATGAGGAAATGTTACTCTCTTACACTTAAATTAGTTATAAATTGATTCATTTCTAAAGTGTAATTGGGTGATATGTATCAAAACCCTTATAGTATGTGCACATATTATATATTTCATTTCTAAAATTCATGCCAAGAATTATGGTTTGTGAAAATTTTATAAAGTTTATAAAGCAGCTTTTATAATAATATACAGTTAAAAGACAATATAGATGTCCAACAATTTAGGATTTCTTAAACAAATTGTAATCGTTTCATACAATAGAATGAAGAAAGTCATTAAAATTATACTTTAAAAAGATAATATTTTCTAAGAATACCCATGGGGAAAAAAATCAAGACATTTTTTAGTTAAAATATATAGTATCATTTTGAACAGGCTCCTTCTTTGTAAACTTTGAAATCTGGTATTTTATAGTTAGTATTTCTAACCATCCATCTTTTTCCGATTGAAAAAAAATGTGATTTCATGTGGAATGAAATGTCCACCTCAGTATATATTCTATCAAGATAACAGTGTTATGTCAAATATAGTGTTTTAACAATATCAGAGGGAAGGGGACAGAGGAGTTCCACTTCTTAATGATACTGGGGAATGTGTCTATTCATATCCATGTCAGCCTCTCTGAGGTCATGGTCTGGTTTCAAGTCAACTGACATCAATGCTCCAAACCCTGAGAAGACTGGAATACTCATAATCAAAACTTCATAATCCATGATATTTCATGCTATTCCAGGGAAGGCTATAATCTCTCTTTCACCTGTTATTAATCCTTTCTCTTTGTACATGTGTACAAGTGAATTTACTAACAATAAGATATAGAGTAAGCAAGCAATCTTTTTGTCCTCAATAATCTATCATAACAGATGGCTTTAACTTCTTGGTCCATCATTTATAACATCCTTCATTGTCTCTAAGTTAAGCCACAAAGCTGAGAAAATGGGGTATAAATGTGTGCATATTTTAAAGTGGGGTTCTAAACATATCATGGCAGTAAGCACTGTCTATTGCTACCTCATAAAAGAGGGTGTTAAGGGGCTTTTTGGAGAGAAGCGTTCTTTAACAGGAGTTGGTCGGAGTATGTTTTCCACCAAGACAATTTTGTCGGCGAGAGAATCTCTTGGATGGGGAGAGACATACAAAAAGAGAAGAGTGGCATCACATACCTAGATTTAATGCTTGCTAACCTGCAGAAAATTTTAGGTCTGTACGATGCTGTTAACAGAAATCTAAGTAAAAAAGTTATTGAAAGAATTTGACATGTGATAAGGGGCAGATTGAGGCAGTCAGTAAGGAAAGCATGAGGAAAGAGGGAAACGAAGAGAGGAGTTTTTTACGTATGCTTTCACCATTTGGTTGGGCAGGTGAATGAGAGAGAGGAGAGAGGCTAAAGAGGTGAACAGTTGTGAGTCACCTGAAAGACTCCACACAAGAGATCTCCCCCTGTGTGGGGGGAGCTGGGCAGAGAGTCAGCAGCTATGGGGAAGCCCTGGGAAGTAACAAGACTGCATCCCCTGCAACAGGGAGCTCCCATCCTCTAGGCTTCCTCTAGGTTGTGAAGAACCTGCTACAACACCTTCTATGACAGACAGTGTTTTATAATCAAGAAATACTCACCAGGGCTTCCCTGGTGGCACAGTGGTTGAGAGTCCACCTGCCGATGCAGGGTACACGGGTTCGTGCCCCGGTCTGGGGGGATCCCGCATGCCGCGGAGCGGCTGGGCCCGTGAGCCATGGCCGCTGAGCCTGCGCGTCCGGTGGAGCCTGTGCTCCGCAACGGGAGAGGCCACAACAGTGAGAGGCCCGCGTACGGCAAAAAAAAAAAAAAATACTCACCAGCTTAGTAAACAAGCCCATAACTTTGAACCTCTAATCTCTCCTCCCCTTTATCTGACCCTAAGAAGAAAGACAGTGAAGATGGAGAGTGAAATACAGACCAAATACGTCCTTCTACAATGCTGGCCATTGAACCACTACTCATTTTAGATGTGAAGGGCAGGAAAAAATTTTAATTTGGTTGTGAGATTAAAATTTTTATTTAGATTAGACTGAACTTCTGAACACCCTGAAAATGAAACTGTTCAAAGACTCTTCTAAGTGGTGAGAAGCACTAAAATCTATGGGATCAAACAAATTGTGTCTGCAGCAAGAAAAAATCTAATAAATCATATTGAAGATATTGGTAAGAGGGAGAGAAGAAAATTCCACTATTTCTTGACTGCAGCCTAATGAGTTCAGCCAACTCAAAAAAACTGCTTATACATACATTAACTATACGGGGTCATTCATTGGAAATATGCTTTACACAAATTACCTGTTTTTGAAGTAAATTATGCCCAAACCCTCCAAATATATATCATACATCAGGATGCAAAATAAGGTATTTCCTGTCAAATTTAACTTTCAGGACTTCAAACACACTAATCCATCAACAAATAGGTATTGCACATTCATTCATTCAAATATATATTCTGAGTACTGCAGATTGGCACTAGGGCTATAAATATGAGTCTAGAAAGTCTAACATTTTCATGTTTCATACAAACCTTAATACAAAAAAAATGAAAATGAGCATTTTCCAGTTTTAAACATTGTATTAGTTGTTTAGACTGGTAAAGATTATTAAAGTGCTCTTGTTAACGTCACTATTAGAGTAAGGTGAGAAGTTGGACTTAACTATAATAAAAGGTGGAATATGATTGATTTACTAAGAGAAGTACAGATAAAGTACTGTGGATTTCAAAAGAGGAATTATGTGAAAATTAGAAGATTTTCAGGCACAGGGAATTAACAAAGATATTCAGTTAGATTAAATCACAGTCATTATTTAACAATCTAGCTTTCCAGACTTACCCCAGCCTTATATCTCCTACACTTTAGCAACAGCTAACACCCTCATATATGAGGTCCTTCTGAGGTCTCTGCACTGCCCCACAAAATTACCACATCTTCATAACTACTCTCCTGTTAGGATCTATTGTCCCCTTTACAGAGAGAAGGAAATTAAGATTGTTTTTCTTCTTTCTCCATTCTACAGAGCTTTGATCCCACATTCTCTCTACTATCATTCCCTTCAATCCTGTGCATCCCTCCTTCAACATTAGGTTCAAATGTCATAATAAAGAAAAGGGCAGAGGCTCTGAAGCCAGAAGTCTAAGGTCTGTGCCCTGTATCTGCTTCTTACTCATCATATATATTAGTTATTCATTTAAAATCTCTGAGCCTCATTTTACTTTTCATATGGAATTTCTCTAGCAGTTGTTGTGAGTCTAAAGTATAATTAAAAAAATACTGGGGCTTCCCTGGTGGCGCAGTGGTTGAGAGTCCACCTGCCGATGCAGGGGACACGGGTTCGTGCCCCGGTCCGGGAAGATCCCACATGCCGCAGAGTGGCTGGGCCCGTGAGCCATGGCCGCTGAGCCTGCACGTCCGGAGCCTGTGCTCCGCAGCAGGAGAGGCCACAACGGTGAGAGGCCCGCGTACCACAAAGAAGAAGAAGAAAAAAAAAACTTTATAGGCTATAATGTACCAGTGCTGAAACTTGTATAAACATTCAGAATTAAATTGGTCACTTGTCTACAACACGTTGGATCTAGGTGTCCTTTAGCACTTTACAGTATTTTGTTTTAATCTCTTTTTCTCCCTCACTAGATAATAAATTCCTAAAGAGGTCAACTTGCTCTCATTCATCTTTGTAGCCCAGAGTACAGCATGGCCCATAGTGGGTACAAGGAGTTTAGTTAAGGAATATTTGAGGTTAAAGGGATAAGGCTAAGATTAATTCAGTCACAGCCACGTTAATTAGAAGTCTAAAATAAATGTGAATATAATTTTTTCTATATTCATTTCGATGTATGAATTTAAAATTTTATAATGATTTACACGTTATAGTGATGTAGGAATAGGAACTACTAACCTGTTTACACAGATGTTTAAGATGCTTAAAAAATATGGGTAAGCATGGAGCCAATGTTATAGCACATGGTATCGTTTGATCTTTTATTTTTATTTTATTTTATTTTGTTTTATTTTTGTGGTATGCAGGCCCCTCACTGTTGTGGCCTCTCCCGTTGCGGAGCACAGGCTCCGGACACGTAGGCTCAGCAGCCATGGCTCACGGGCCCAGCTGCTCTGCAGCATGTGGGATCTTCCCGGTCCGAGGCACGAACCCATGTCCCCTGCATAGGCAGGTGGACTCTCAACCACTGCGCCACCAGGGAAGCCCTCATTTGATCTTTTAAATAAGTGAGATTGAAGGTCTGTATAAAAAAGAAAGCATGAATTCCCCTCCTTCTCAAATACCAAGAGACTGTATTTCTAGAAGGGAATTGAATGACTTGAACAGTTTGATTCATTTCTCCAGGATGCTCTCTTCACCTAAAATGGTGGTAAAACCTCCTTTGATCCATTTCATAGGATGCTGAAGATAAAGAAAATTATACCTATGAAAAGCTTGGAGCTTTTTTTAGAAAGGTCTTCTAATTTTCAGTTCTATTCTCTTTCCAGATCTGTGACATTTGAGTTATTGTTTTAATTTAGGTTTCCTTGAGGGCACTGGCCCATGGGTGATCCTGACAAGAAATTTGTTTTCTGCATGGTTTCTCTCTAGTTTTGGTGGAGCTGCTGAGCTGGGTGCCAGTCCCAAACTGCTGGGCATCTGTCCCAGCGTAGGAAGACCAGTGCTTCTCTTGGGGATGGATTTGTCAGCTGTCTTTTCAATGAAGAATTGCTCTCCATGTTGAAAGCACTTGCCCCAGATGCTGCCCTTCCCATTCCATCTCTCAGTGCCATGGTGGCTGTCACTGCCAGTCTCTAAGTGTGGCAGCTACTCCCAGCGGTTCTTCTAGACTAATTACCCTAGACAAGAACTGTTCACCTTCTTGAGGACAGGTCTACCATTCTGCTCTTCCAGGTTGACTGAAGCCTTAGTCCTTGCCTTCCTGGTACTGCCAGGAGGAAGAACAGTGGAGACTCCCTGTAAGAGAACTTTGCTGCTGCAGCCTCAGCCTGCCTGTTTTCTGCTTATTTCAGTAGCTTGTTAACACTGCCTGAGTCCTGTCTAATCAATAACCAAAGGAATTTCAAAAGGCTCTCATTCTGTGGGTCTCATTGACCTTGTTCTTTTTTTTTTTTTTTTTTTTTTTGCTACATTGGGTCTTCATTGCTGCGCGCGGGCTTTCTCTAGTTGTGGTGAGCGGGGGCTACTCTTCGTTGTGGTGCACAGGCTTCTCATTGCGGTAGCTTCTCTTGTTGCAGAGCATGGGCTCTAGGCACACAGACTTCAGTAGATGCAGCACGTGGTCTCAGTAGTTGCAGCAGGCAGGCCCTAGTTTGCGGGCTTCAGTAGTTGCAGCACATGGGCTTCAGTAGTTGTGGCGTGCAGACTCAGTAGCTGTGGCACATGGGCTTAGTTGCTCCGCAGCAGGTGGGATCCTCCCAGACCAGGGATCGAAGCCCTATCCCCTGCATTGGCAGGCGGATTCTCAAGCACTGCGCCACCAGGGAAGTCCCAAACTTGTTCTTGTTTATCTTTTTCTGTTGCTTTCCACTCCATGATTCTCCAAACTCATTGTGTTCCTGGAATCCAGAATTATTCCCAGTACTTCTGCTCAGGACAGGCTATTCCTCCCAGAAAGTACTGGATGACTCAGCCTGGGTATTGGTCTATACTTGTATTGAAACCAGCAGATATCCCACAACATTTCTGGCATTTTGATGGCTCTTGGAACTTATTTCCAAGACAGATTCAAAAGTCCTTCTATTGTATTGTTTACAGAAATGATGAGAAGCGCATGGCAGGCCATCAAGAGTTTGTCCTCAAGCCTCCATCTCTTCCTCATAAACAAATCTTGGCACTTAAAAAATTGAAAACTCCTGCCTGCATCTCATTTCTTTTCAGTGTGTTTGGAAAGATTGCCTTTTATAGCATCCCGCTACCATGCTGCATCTGCACACTAACTACTTCAGAAACTGTCCTGTTGCTCCATAAGTCTCTTAATAAGCTAACTGAAACCTCACTTGTGTTTGCAACAATGAAAACTCACCAGGAACGTCACCACGCCCAGACTCACAATAAACATGATCAACTTTTCTTGTGAAGTTTGTTGTCTTGTATACCAGCTTGAATAAGTCCTACAAGACTCTGTCACATGTTCTTTAATTTACTTGATATAAGCAAGGCTACTTTCTTTCAGTTTCTTGTCAATTTAAAGAATATATCAGAAGGAAGTTTTTTTTCTTTGAAATTGTAGTTACAAATAAAAAGCAAGCTTAAAGAATATCATTGGAGGAATCTCTGGTTTCTTAACAATAGGAGCTATGGTCACATGTACAGAGACTATATATATGGATGGAAGATTTTTTTTTCCCTTATGTAGAAAACTTCTTTTCTAATTTCTCTTGGCCTTCTCTCCTGGCAGTGCTTTTAGAAAAAATTAATGAGATATGGTCTGGAAACCACTTTGTGCTCCTTAGAGAGGTGCTATGCAAATTTAAGAAAATAGTATAAGGAGTCATTATATTAAGAATCAGCTAATTACTTAAAGGACTGGGAAAGTTAACTTTAACTTAGAGTGATTGAAGTATTTGTTGAAATTTTGAAATGATGGAAATCCAATTCTAACTGAGAATCAGCACTGTTGTCAATAGCCTTGGAAAGCATCATCAAACAATGTTTCTTGCGCTGAGTTAAGTGCCTTATAAACCTAATCATAGTCATTTTCCCACAGGAGAAAATATAAAATAGCTTGCTTTAGGCACTGCTGAAGCATTTCCATGGAGAGCTTTTATTTTCCTTTACAATTCACAGAGGTGTTTTACTACAATGCACAGTCCACAGCCTACTTAACTAGCTTTTCAGTGTCATAAACCTAAGGTTATGTTAGGTTAATTTTTCTCTTTGTCCACCTGATCTGCCAGCCTTTTTTTCCCTTAAAACTGACAGCAAGATGACTGATTATAGCCGGAAACAACACCCCTTTTTCAATGCATGACTTTCCTGGAATTAAGTTAGAAATTCAGAGGACATGAAGAAATCATTGTAAATTAATAAAGGAAAATATTTCAACACCCACTGACCAGTTGAGCAAATCATCTTCATGTTCACTTGCCCCTAGAAATCATTCACAATGGATATTCTTTCAATTACAGAGAAAATTAACTCCAAGAACTAGATTAAGAAGTCCAGTGCAATGAGCTGGGAAGGTCTTTATGAATGGTATGGCCACCTGATGAGTGACAATTTCACATTTAATTATAATGGTGTATAATTTATAACTCTCCCTCTCTTCTTTCACATTATGCCACATTGGTAGGGTTTCCAGCTGAGAGAGTTATATACTGGAAGAAAGGGCTGCCTAAGACAATTTATCTCATCTCTGTGATATAGACAATGGCACTACAACAAGTGGCACTGGATTTAACTTTCCTCTGAGAAGAAAACATCTATCTTATAGCAGGATTTTTCAACTAGAGCTCCAAGCCTGTGGTTTTGATTACATACCCTACTTCAGGAGACTGTATGGGTCTAGCAAGTAAGGCAGAACAAACTAAATGGAGAAGGTTTCTTATTTTCTCCTCTACTTACTCACACTGGATAACAGGTTATCTTTCTTTATGGTCAAACACATTATGACTAGGACTATTTGAATCTTGGTGGAGTAGGGGAGCCAGAGATAATGCAGGAGAAGAAATAAGAACTGTTAGCTTTAAGAGGTATGACTTGTAGGGCTAGACATAACTGTGGGATGCTTTATAGTGTGCCTGATAGGCACAAGTCTATATCTGTGCTCTAGGCTATTCTTACCATAATGTGGACTCTTAAGGAATCAGATTTAGAATATCTTCTATAAGAGTTTGAATAGTTCTGGCATGTATTTTGAGACATGAAATATGAAACATGAAATAGCAATAACACTGGAAAAGAGATATGTGCAGATATAAAAGTGCCACAGCCTCTGCCTGCATCCATCACACTACATTATTGTTTATACCATCCTCAACTCTATCAGATAGTTTTTTATTCTTGAAATAGAAAAGTGTGTCACAATTCAGAGAAGTTACATATCACAGTGGGAAAACAATTTTAAGAGTTAAACATGAATTTCTGTTTTAAAATACAATAACTTTTCATGGCCTGTAATTCAATAATTGCATGTTAATGCAATTGAAAAAAATGTGTTTTAAGACAAGACCAGCATAATATTTAATGAAGAAAGACTGAATATGTTAAAAGTCTGGAAAAATATAAAATATCCAATAGCAACACAATTATTTAACAACATACAGGAAATACTAAAACTACAAGACATTGCAATTAGAAAAGGAAAACTTCATTTTTATGCAGATTATATAATTGCAATGATTTCCCTCTACAAAAGAATCATCCTTCAAGAGGTCCGAGTCTTACACTATTCTGGGGGTTAAATAGTGTCCACACTAAAGGGGTTAAGTAGTGTGAGTGACAGGGTATACAGGGTCTTGGGATGTGAGGAGTTCACTCTACCTCACACATTCAGTCAGGTTAATGGACTGAGAATTCTTCTTTGGAAGTCAGCAAGAAAGCTTTCCAGGTATGAGGTCACTGTGTCAGAGAATACCCAGCTCCCTGATACTACCACTAAACATACTTTCTTTAATCTATGTCAGGCACCATGCACTCTATCTCAATCCCCTCTCTTGCCACACTCATCACTGACTCTTCTTGCTGTCTGGAGCCTTTATATAGTCTTTCCACTGCCTGGTAACCTACCATTCTCTCCTCACCCTTCCCTTATTTAGAATTTTTCATGATGTCACTTCCCCAGGGAATCTTTCCTTAATTCTCAAAACAAGGCAAGGTGCTACAGTTAAAATTTTCATAGCATTATGTAGTTCTTCATAACAATTATTTGAATTGTAATTAAATTATAGAGTAATTAGTTGTCCAGTGTCTGTTGCCCTTGCTCCCTACTTTCTCCATCTTCGTGTATTCAAGATAAATATTGGTTGCCATTGAAAACCCAGACCTTGACTATCAGCTTTATTATCAAAGGCATATTTGGTGAATGAATGTTTTCTATTACTGGACTTCTCTTATTTTAATTAATTAATTAATTAATTTTTTAACGTCTTTATTGGAGTATAATTGCTTTACAATGCTGTGTTAGTTTCTGCTATATAACAAAGTGAATCAGCTGTACGTATACATATACCCCCATATCTCCTCCCTCTTGTGTCTCCCTCTCACCCTCCCTATCCCACCCTTCTAGGTGGTCACAAAGCACTGAGCTGATCTCCCTGTGCTATGCGGCTGCTTCCCACTAGCTATCTATTTTACATTTGATAGTGTATATATGTCCATGCCACTCTCTGACTTCGTCCCAGCTTACCCTTCCCCCTCCCCATGTCCTCAAGTCCATTCTCTACGTCTGTGTCTTTATTCCTGTCCTGCCACTAGGTTCTTCAGAAACTTTTTTTTTTTTTTTAGATTCCATATATATGTGTTAGTATACGGTATTTATTTTTCTCTTTCTGACTTAGTTCACTCTGTATGACAGTCTCTATGTCCATCCACCTCACTACAAATAACTCAATTTCGTTTCTTTTTATGGCTGAGTAATATTCCATTGTATATATGTGCCACATCTTCTTTATCCATTCATCTGGATGGACACTTCGGTTGCTTCTATGTCCTGGCTATTGTAAATACAGCTGCAATTAACATTGTGGTACATGACTCTTTTTGAATTATGGTTTTCTCAGGGTATATGCCCAGTAGTGGGATTGCTGGGTTGTATGGTAGTTCTATTTTTAGTTTTTTAAGGAACCTCCATACCGTTCTCCATAGTGCCTGTATCAATTTACATTCCCACCAACAGTGCAAGAGGGTTCCCTTTTCTCCACACCTTCTCCAGCTCCAGCATTTATTGTTTGTAGATTTTTTGATGATGGCCATTCTGACTGGTGTGAGGTGATACCTCATTGTAGTTTTGATTTGCATTTCTCTAGTGATTAGTGATGTTGAGCATCCTTTAAAGTGTTTTTAGAAAGCTATTCTTCTCCCAAAAGGAAATGAACAAAAAGAGTTTCTCATCTTAATAATTTCCTTGTCTTTAATTCATTTAAATTAAAGTAACCCTTTAATTCATTTGAATAAGTCTGCTTCTTCTTTCACAAAACAAGCTTCTAAATTTTTGAAATTTTGAAAATGTCCTCAACATTTTCTCTTCTGACTGAACATCATTTACTCATTCACGAGAAAAGGATTTACTGAACATCTGCTTGGACTGGGTATGGAGTCACAGGCTTTTCCTCACTCCTCATGTGACACTGTAGTTTCCAGGCCTTTCATCTCAAAGCCAATTTGGAGAAGTTTTCAGAACACTATGTTGCTACTCCTTTTCCTCCAGGCCATTTTCCATTGACCCTATTTTTTCTCTTCTTGAGTCTGCACTTTATCTAGTTGTTGCAGAAACTCACTCTTCAGTGTGCCTCTTGATCTCTTTATCTCAGTAGTCCCCAAATTCGATTCTATTTCCCCAGTGCATATCTGATGTTTATTAGTGGGCAGCTGGTGGTGATAATGAAAAGGCTCAGAGGGTTCAGTTGTAAGAATTATGTAAATTATGGATTGGGATGAAGTATAAAACAAATATATTACTACTTAGAAATATTTTCTCACACTTTTACTCCCAAAAGAAAGTGAAAAAACCATTGGAAGCTATAAAGAAGGTGTCCTCTTTCAAAATGAATAGTCTGAAGGAACTATTTTTTTCCATAATAAAAAAAAGGTAAAAATTGAATGGGGAAATCACTCTACATATAACATGGGAAAATAAATAAATAGCTTGAAAAATCAATAGGAAATGTGCAGGACCAACATGAAGAAAACTTTCAATGGACTATAAAAATTTAAAATAAACATAATGAACAAAACATAAGATAACAAAGTAAAAGTGAAAATGACAGGCAGGAAAAAGGCCTAAGCTGATTTCAAAACTTAAGAGCAGATTTGGGGCAAAACTGAGACTGAAACCTAAAGTTGATGCATACATAATTATAGCAAATAATCTTTAGTCAGATGTAGAAATTAATATCTCTAAAACTTTGTGGAAGTTGCTCTCCCCCAGATCTTGTGCACCTTTTGATCAGTTCACAGAACATCAAAAAATCCTTGTGTGCCATGCCCCCAGGGTTACATCAAAACCATTGACTTAAAAGAAAAGACTGTATTAGAGATAAGGTAACTTGAAGGATATTTCTGCCTTAGACTTCTGCTAGGGCAGAAGGGGGCTGGAAGATAAAACGTTTGCTCGGACAGGGCCTTCCTTTTTTTTTTTTTTATCTTGGAACATCATCGGGGACTCTTGGAGAGAAGGAAAAACAGGTAACATTTGTCTTAAGGGACGTTAAAAAGCTATCACACTGTGCAGTAGGCTGAATGCTTTACCTCCTAGTTCTGACTTGGAGCACAGAGCCTGCTAAGGGAGGGGGCTTCATCAAGGGCCCACTTTTGAAGATATCTGTATCAGCAGCAAGAAGTAAGGCTATCCAGTATGGAAAAGAAAAGAAAAGAGGAGAAAGAAGAGAAGAGAATGAACAGAAGAGGGGGGAAAGGAAAGAAAGAACAACAAAAAAGTCACAACTTCTTTAAGAACTTACTCATATTAATCAACTTACATATTAACTTTTAATGATCTGAACACAGCAGGAAGTAAACTGCTTTGTTTTTTCTACATTGTCCTTTAATTTCATTTTAAGTAGACTGTTCTTCCTATGGTCCAGAATGAAATGTTGGATATGTCCCATAGCTTTTCTGATCTATTTTAGTTAAAAAACCTTCTGCAGTTTGGTAAATAAATTATAATTTCAGTAATAAAGTTTTTCTCTCTTCATACTACTATCTCCATTCTTTTTTAGAGTGGAAATGAGAAATCACTACTGCTTGTATTACCTGGCCCAATGGGGTAATTCACACCAACCTTTATAATGTGACTGTCCTTAATTCCTGTTTTAGTTTTATTTTTTATTTTTTGAAAGAAGACAGAGAGAAATTTATCAGTTAAACACTGATTTTACAGCCATTTCACCTTAAGACAATGTTAACAATTTTGTAGGTCAGGGAAGGTATATGAAGGTGAACTTCATGGAAGAAAACAATGTAAATCATGATTAAAAGAGAACCTTGGTTTAAAGATAGCCTCTGCTATAGCCAGTAGGATTTTTTTTTTTTTTTGCGGTACGGGGGCCTCTCACTGTTGTGGCCTCTCCCGTCGTGGAGCACAGGCTCCGGAGGCGCAGGCTCAGCGGCCATGGCTCACGGGCCCAGCCACTCCGCGGCATGTGGGATCTTCCCGGACCGGGGCACGAACCCGTGTCCCTGCATCGGCAGGCAGACTCTCAACCACTGCGCCACCAGGGAAGCCCCGCCAGTAGGATTTTTGGGTGGGGAGGAGGGTGTCAGTGGTAGACCATGGTAAGACCACAGTCAGCGACAGCTTTGTTGGTATCAAGGACACGGAAGGAGGAGTCTTTGTTTACCCCAGCATCAGGGGCAGAAACAGCAATGTGGAGAGAAAGCCAATTCCAGGACAGCTCAGAGATGGAGAGTCCCACAAGGCTCACCCTCGGTGTCTTCTCTTATTTGTTGTCATCTTCGTTTCCATGAGATTTGTTGTGTTGTATTTGTTTGTTTTGAATTTATGTCGCAAAATCCCTAGCTTTTTGCCTCCTGGAGAAAGGGTGCAGGTGCTCTGCAGCCTTTGGACTTGGTCTCCTGACTGACCAAGAGGCACATCTCTGCAGATCAAGAGCAGCATCAGCAAGATCCAAGTGCAAGTGAGCCAGAATCCATGGAAGAGCCCCTACCTCTGTATAGCGCTAGCCCAGCCCCAGTACTGTCCACTTGACATTCTCTGTACAAAGATCTCAAGACTTAGATGAGTGTTTGTCAAACTAGCTTTAGCAGCAGAACTTTTTGTTCTTACTCAGAAGCCCCCGGTGTGTGATGGGGTGGATGGAGGGTTTGCGGGGGCGGGGGGGTGGTAGGTTTCCGGGAGCTGCTGCTTGGCTAAACTGCCAAGCTCTTCTTTTTCTGAGAGAGAATCATGTTCAAGATGAAGGCAGAGCTGACTCTCTCAGAACAGTAAAGGGATTTATATTTTAAGAGGCTTTGGAAGTGAAGAGAACTAGCAGAGGGATCAGGCCTTTAGCAGGGGAAAGGAACTCAGGGGAGGCGAAGTCTTTTGGTCCTCAGCATAAACTGAGGCATCATGATGCATCTACATTTGTTAACAGAAAAAAATAAGAGAAACTTGCTTTTCCTTTTTGAGGAAAATCATTTGGAGCAGATGGCTCCTTTTGAAACACAATACAGGTGGAAGGGAATTTTTAAAGTTCTCATTAGCATTTCCAATGAGATTTGAGCATTAATAAAAAGGATGCTGCAATTAAAAATGTAAAACTGTAAAGGAGATAGTTCTTAAATATTTAAAAAAATCCCACAAAACTCTCAAAATATGATTTTTGGAAATGAACAAATCTCAATAGAGAAGCAGAATTTTTAAAAATGGTTAGAGTTGAACACACAGCATTTAAAATTAGATGAAGAAATAGGGAGTTTCTTCAAGAATGCAGTGGAAAATATAAAAGAGAAATAAATTATAAATGACATGAATATACATGAGATCCAGTAATCTTAAAATAAGAGGTACAGATGGAAAAAAAATGGTAGCAGAGTTGTTTGGAAAAAACAAAATTAGGAATAATAAAATAAAGCTTTCCTGTTCCAAAGAATCACTTGGACTTCCGTATTCCAAAGACTTTTTCTGTTCAAAACATGTTCATTTATTCATTAGTTCACTCATTTATGTAATAATTGATTTAATCAACATTGACTGAGAAATAATGCTTAAGGGAACTAGGCATATACAATTTTAAAAAGGACAGTTCTTGCCTCCAAGAAGTTCATGATGTTGTGAGCATACCACACAATTATATATGTGAATGTGTGCAGCTCAGAGATAGGCACCTATCTCAATACATGTTAATTTCCTTCCTTACTTCCTTACCATATCCTATATGATCTCTCCATTATACTGAAGATGTGATAAGTATGTTTTATTCCTTTTTTAGTTTTTATGTGATTGAGGTTGATCTGCAATGTGTTGGTATCATTGTACCTTATTTTACTTCATTTTCCCTTTTCAATGTATGAACATATTTCTATTTGAAATAAATTTACATTGAAAAAATAGGTTCCTCCTTTCTTATTAATTAAAAAATAAATGTCTTCAATTATCATGATATTTTAGCATATATTTAAAATAAATTTATTTAGTTTATATGGGAACTAGAATTGGATGAATAGCAGCTCAAGTGCCTCTATATATTTGTTGCTCTGTTAGTTCTTCCTGAAATTATTTGATGTATGTGCATTTGTCTACTTTCTCAAGAACTGAAAGATTTCCAGAACAGGGACCATGACACTTTTTTCCTTAGTAAGGTATCCAGGGCTTAGTAATCAGTGTGAGCAGATCTCAAATATTAATAGTGACTGCCTGACTTTATAATATGCCTGTATGTCCAATCTGTGTTAATCTACATTCTGCAGAGTACAGGTCATTTAGAAGTAAACATTTTCATATGTTATTATCAAAGTCCTTCAAGAATGAATTCTTCTCTGAAAATTTCCAGTTAGATCCTTCTTAGCATTTTGGAAATTAGTACAGGATGTCAAAAAATGAAGAGGAAGCAAATAATTAACTTCCATCAGTATCTCTACCCACTACAAGTTTGTATCATAAAATTGATATTGTGTAAATACAAACTTTTTAATACACATTTGAAAATTGCTATACTTATATGTGAATAACAGTTTAAAATATTTCTAGATGTGCCTGAAAATTGACAAACATAGATTTTAATTGCCAAACACATATTTGAATTTCCAAAAATGTCATTCTATTTTATGATTGTTTTTAATCCCATGGACATAAGTTTCTATTTATGACAATATACAGTCTCTTCCTAAAGAGGCTACTATCCGAGATTTGGTTAGAATTGTAATAAATATAATATAAACGTGAAGTACTGCCTATTTTCAGTAGTAACTGAAGGAAATGTTGGGATTTTCGAGGATATGGTGACAGCTGTCAAATGGAACTAACACGTATCAGTGATGTCATTCTGAACAGAAGACATGATGATTAAGGCTGAAGGTGGGAGGAGAGTGTCAACGGATACAGAAATAGAACTTCGCTGATCTTGAGCAGTAAGTGTACAATGTAGTGAAATAAATTTTAATAATTTTTATTTATATGGATAAATAGGTTAGCCATGATTATAATAACTTAGAATTTATTACATATTAATAGTCACTGAAAAAGGAGATCAAAATAAATGGTTGAATTTATAAGTGGGGAAAAAATTACCATATCATATCTGTCAAAATAAAGCTTCAACAGAACTACTTATCAAGTAAGATAACTTAATCTTGAGGTTAGGTGTATGAATTCAAGGCAACATGACTGTTGTTCAAATACTGGCTCCTTTGTACAGGATCCTGATCTTTGGTATCCACTTAAAGAAAAGCACAGGGCCTTCCCTGGTGGCGCAGTGGTTGAGAGTCCGCCTGCCAATGCAGGGGACACGGGTTCGTGCCCCGGTCCGGGAGGATCCCACATGCCGCGGAGTGGCTGGGCCCGTGAGCCATGGCCGCTGAGCCTGCGCCTCCGGAGCCTGTGCTCCACGACGGGAGAGGCCACAACGGTGAGAGGCCCGTGTACCGCAAAAAAAAAAAAAAAAAAAAAAAGATATTACAAGAAAGGAAAACTACAGACTGATATCACTCATGAGCATAAATACAAAAATTCTTAACACAATATTAGCAAATTGAATTCAACAATGCATAAACATAACTAAATACCACAACCAAGTGAGGTTTATTCCAGATATGCAAGGCTGGTTTAATATTTGAAAATCAGATAATGTAATTCCTCACATCAATAGGCTAAAGAAGAAAATCATACAATCATTAATTGATGCAGAAAAAAATTGACAAAAATGAAACACCCATTCATGATAAACCCTCTCAGCAAACTAGGAAAAGGGAAGAATTCCTCAAATTCATAGAAAAATCTACTAAAAAACTACAGCTAAATTAATACTTAGTGGTGAAAAGCTGGATGCTTTCTCCTAAGATTAGGATGAAGGCAGGGATGTCCCCTCTGTCCTCTCCTATTCAAGATTGTACTGGAAGTCTTAGCTAGTGCATTAAAAGAGGAAAAAGAAATAACCGTAATATCTGACCAAATTATGTTTATTCCAGTAATGTAAGTTTAAAATTTGAAAATCAATAAATACAATTCACTAGATTGAGTAACAAATGTCTATGCTTATCTCAAAACTTCAGAAAAAGCATTTGATAGAAAGGATCCGTGATAAAAATTAAGGCAAAGTGGAAAGATAAGGAAACTTCCACAGGGTCATAGATGGAATTTTAAGTATGGCCATCAATGACACTGGCTTTTATATAATACACTCTCTTTTGAATGTGGGTGGAATTTGTGAATTTGATGAGTTGTCACTCCAGGGATTCTATTACATTATATAGCAAAAGGATGGGGACTAATCTAATCCAATTACAAGGAGCCCTTTGAAAACAAAGTTTTCTCCAGTTGGTAGCAGCAAGGGAAGTCAGAGACAATCAATGTCACCCTCACTGGAGACTGTGGTTGGCACTGAGCAAAAAAACAGAGGCCTTGGTTTTTCAATCACAGTGAATTGAATTCTGCCAACAACCTAACTGAGCCTAGAAGTGGATTCTTTCCCAGAGTCTCCAGTTAAGAGCCCACTTGGTTAACACCTTGATTTTGTTCTTGTGAGACCCTAAGTAGAAAACCTAGCTGAAGCCCCCCGGACTTCTTCTGACTTACAGAACTGTGAGCTAATAAATGAGGGGTGTTTTGAGCCACTAAATTTGTGGTAGCTTGTTATATATCAATAGAAAACAAATACATCTAGTCTGATAAACTGTGCTTCCCTCAAGTAAGTAAACAAAAAACCCCACAGGATACATCACAATTAAAGGTGAAATAGCAATAGTTTTGACTTTGAAATTAGGACCTAGACTAAAATGTCCATTATCACCACTTCTAATTAACATTTTTGCTGGAGGTCCCAGCCAGTATAATAAGGCAAGTTATCTTAAAGTTAAACAAATTGATGGAAAAAGAATAAAGTGTCATCTTTCATAGATAATGTGATTTTGAACATAGAATCAACCATTAAAATTAACAGATGTATTTAGTATGCTCACTGAATTCAAGGACATTGTACAAAAATTAATTATATATATATTAGCAACGAACAGTCAGAAAATAGATAAAAACATACCATTTTCAATAGCTTCTCAGGCATCAAAGATTTATTACATTCAGGGGGAAAGTCTCCTTTAAACTGTCTTTTTTATTGAATGGTATTTGGGATATTGCAGAATTTTTCCAAAGTTTAGAAATTTACAGTCTTGGCGTCCTCAGTCATCTAGGTCTTAACTAAAGCGTCTGTCTTTCTTGCTTATTTAAAACCTTTGACTTTCCAATTCACATTTGAGCCTGTGTTTCTGGCATCTCATAGTTAACTAAGCATGGGTAAATTTTCCCATGGTTTTGTGAGCAGGCATGTTTTTATTTTTAGCCTGTGAACAGTGCCACCAACACCTCTTGTGGATTGTTTAATCCCTTGTTTTTCAAGTCTGGCTGTGGTTTAAAATCACTGAGGAAGCCGTGCAAAACTCCTCGTGTTCAGATTCCACCCTCTGGCTTTGGATCCAGGCATAGATATGTTTTAAAAGCTTTCTATGGGATTCTAATGTACCTCCGGGGTTGAGAATTTCTTGCTTACGACTATAAAACAGTAGTTCTCAACTATCGCTGCACAGTAGAATCACCTGGAGAGCTTTTACAAAACACTGATGCCTAAGCCCTACCCCAAATTAATTAAATTAGAACCTCTGGGCAGATGTCTGTGACAGTACTGGCTTTAAAAAGCTCTTCAGGTAACTCCAGTGTACTGTTAGTATTGAGACCTACTTATACAAAACCTGCCTCTAAGGGAGGTACTTTCACTCATCATTACATTTGTTTCAGTTGGAGAATCACCCTCTTCAGGTTCCTCAGCTGAGTTGATGTTCCTAGAAACTAGCAAAGAGCCATTCCACTGGCGTTTGTTCCTCAGGACATTAGCTTTCCACAGGTTTTGAACATCCTATGTGTTGGTTAGCATTTCTTTCTATTTTTTTCCTGAAGTGGTGGTATACATTGTTCCATTTAACTCTACTATATCTATATGACTTGCAAAAAGACTCCATAGTTTTTAATATCTCTTAAACTGCTTCTTAAATTGATCTCTCTTTCTTTCACTTTCCTCTATTACATGTAGGTGTAGTACAGTTTCCTGGCATTGTGTGGCTTCCTTTTTCTTTGCTTTATGGCCCAGATGTTTGATTTTTCTAATATAGTTCTCTAAATTTTGTTTTGTACTCTTGTTTAGTAAAAAAAGGGGGTATTAAGTTTGGGGTCTGATAAAATAGCTTAATCAAATCTTGTGCTTGGTCCTTTTGAATTGAATAATTCCACATAGGACATATCCTGCCATCAGGAACATTCAACCCAGGAGCTGGATATAATGTTATTGCTCTTCCTGGCTCTCTTGTCCTATGTCTCTTCTTTCTATATCATGCCTTAAGATCTAGATTTCAGAAACTTTTAAGGTAGAATAAATATCGATACCCTCACTTTACTATGGTTATATTACTTTGAAACTCAAATAATAATACTTTGTTGTTTTTCTTTTCCTTCTCCACTGATTTTTCTACACTTTCCATTTAAAATCTTCCTTCATTTTCTGCAACCACTTTGTAGAGACAAACTTATATGAGATAGTCCCTCAATTGCTCTGACTCTAAATTCTCTTTTTGTGTCTGAGGCTACCTGTGAATATTTTCTTAGATCCTGGCACACTCTGAAATATTATTTCGGATTTGGCTTCTCTTGTGTTGAATTTTTCTGGTTTCCTATTAATTTCACTGATTTAGTAGCAAATAAACTCCTCTGTCCTTTATTGATATCTTAAGAGAAGCTAGGACTGGGTATTCTTTATATTTTTCTATTTATCTGTCTTGGCCTCTAAGATGTAAATTTCCTTTTCATATTATCTAAGTTTTTATCCTCGTAAGTGAATTTTTCTTCTAAGGAAATTTCCCTCCTTACCTTGAGCTTAATACTCTTTGTCTTCTCATATTTAGTTTTCGTCCTTCTATCTCTTTGGTCTGAGAGCAAAGCTGAGCAATATTTTATCACCTTTAAAAATATATAGACTTTTTATTTTTTTAGACAGGTTTCA
The DNA here is from genome assembly GCF_005190385.1 of Monodon monoceros. Lineage (NCBI taxonomy): Eukaryota > Metazoa > Chordata > Mammalia > Artiodactyla > Monodontidae > Monodon > Monodon monoceros. The sequence goes on from NW_021703777.1 coordinate 14,477,774, forward strand.
CATTCAAAGCAAAATTGAACGGAAGGTATAAAGATTTCCTATATACTCCCTGCTCTTCCACATGCATAGCCTCTCACATAATCAACATCCTTCACGAGAGTAGGTACATTGTTATAGTTGATGGAGCTGCATTGACACATCATTATCACCTAGAATCCATAGTTTACCTTAGAATTTGCTCTGGTGTTTTATATTCTATTGGTTTGGACAAATTTATAATGACATGTATCCACACATTTATAGTATCATACAGAGTAGTTTCATTGCCCTAAAAATCCTCTCTGCTCTGCCTATTCATCCCTCCCTCCCCCCAACCCCTGACAACCACTGATCTTTTTACTATCTATGACAACTATAGCCTTACAAAATATACTTTAATAAGACTTGAAAGTCAGAATAACTCCTTGATTCCTGGGCTACAGAACAGATGTTGTGTTAGCAGCCATGAAAAACAACATTAATCTCATTGTACATCTCCATCAGAGCTCTTGGATGACCAGGTTCATGTCAATAAGCAGTAATATTTTGAAAGGAATCTCTTTTTCTTAGCAGTAGTTTGCAACAGTGGGCTTAAAATAACCTGTAAACTATGTTGTAAACAGATGTGCTGTCATTCAGGCTTTGTTGTTTCATTTATAGGGCACAGGCAGAGTAGATTTAGCACAGTTCTTAAGGACCCTAGGATTTGGGGAATTGTAGAAGAGCATTGATTTCAGCTTCAAGTCACCAGCTGTGTGAGCCGCTAACAAGAGAGTCAGCCTGTCCTTTGAAGATTTGAAGCCAGGCATTGACTTCTACTCTCTGGCTATGAAAGTTCTAGATGGCACCTTCTTACAATAGAAGGCTATTTCATCTACATAGAAAATCTGTTGTTTAGTGTAGCCACCTTCATTAATTTTCTTAGCTAGATCTTCTGGATAACTTCCCACAGCTTCTATATAAGCACTTGCTGCTTCACCTTGCCCTTTTATGTTTTGAAGACGGCTTCTTTCTTAAACCTCATGAACCAACCTCTGCTAACTTTAAACTTTTCTTCTTCAGCTTCCTCACCTCTCTCAGCCTTCATGGAATTGAAGAGAGTTAGGGCCTTGCTCTGGATTAGGCTTTGGCTTAAGGGCATGTTGTGGCTGGTTTGATCTTCTATCCAGACCACTAGAACTTTCTGAATATCAGCAAGAAGACTGTTTTGCTTTCTTATCATTTGTGTGTTCACTGGGGTAGCACTTTCAATTTCTTTCAAGAACTTTGCCTTCACATTCATAACCTGGCTAACCGTTTTGTGCAAGAGGGCTAACTTTCAGCCTGTCTTGGTGATTGACATACTTTTGTGAATAAGCTTAATAATTTCTAGCTTTTGGTTTAGAGTGAGAAATAGGAGACCCTTCCTTTCACATGAACACTTTGAGGCCAATGTAGGGCTATTAATTGTCCTAATTTCAATATTGTTTTGTCTCAGGGAATAGGGAGACCCGAGGAGAGGGAGAGAGATGGGGGAATGGCTGATTGGTGGAGCAGTCAGAACACACAAAATATTTTTTCATTAAGTTCACCGTCTTATATGGGTGCGGTTCGTGGTGCCCCAAAACAATTAGAATAGTAATATCAAAGGTAACTGATCACCATAACAAATGTAATAATATTGAAAAAGTTTGAAATGTTGCAAGAATTACCAAAGTGTGACACAGAAACATGAATGGCCAAATGCTATCAGAAAAATGGTACCGATAATAAATTTGCTCAATGCAGGCTTGCCACAAACCTTCAATTTGTAAAAAACACAACATCTGTGAATTGCAATACAGTGGAAGGCAATAAAGTGAGGTATGCCTGTATCAGGCTAAAACCTCCAGAACAACAGAAAATTTGTGTTTTGCCTCCTAATTTCTAAGAGTTCTATGTAAGAAATGACTTTTTCCTAAATTCATTCCTTGCTCCACACCTGCTTAGCAAATGTTAGGTCAACTCAGGTCGAACCTCCTATTTAAAGCCTGTATCATCTAAAGCTTGAATTTTTGCTGATTCTGGCTCGTCTGCCTTTGTAAGGCCAGTGAGGTGTTCAATAGCTGAATTTATCTTGTTGATATCCTTGAGATCTCTTGGAATTTTCTAAACCCCAGCATGCTTGCATACAGCTAACTAGCTCCTTAAAATCAGCCACTAGCACAAGCTAGAGTTTTATCAATGAAAAATCCACGAACACATAGGGCTTAAAGTGATTATTTCTAGGACACAGAAGTCACTACTGAACTACAATAGCTACAGGACAAAGCCAGGGTATTTTAATTAAAAAAAAAAAAAGACAGAAGGAAAAGAAAGAAAGAAAGAAAGAAAACATAGGTGTCCTATCACTTAAAATCTAAGATATTGAGGTTAACAATCAACTTCAAAAAACATCCACGTGGAACAATGTAAAGTGAAAACCACCAAATTTCAATTAGAATTTTTTTTTAATTAAAAAAAAAATTTTTTTAATTGTTGCGGAGCACGGGCTCTAGGCACTCAGGCTGTAGTAGTTGTGGCTCACAGGCTCTAGAACGCAAGCTCAGTAGTTGTGGTGCATGAGCTTAGTTGCTCCGCGGCACGTGGGATCTTCCCGGACCAGGGCTTGAACCCGTGTCCCCTGAATTGGCAGGAGGATTCTTAACCACTGTGCCACCAGGGAAGTCCTCAATTAGAATTTAAGTGTTATTGTGATTCCCAAATTCCACTTCTTTAGCAAATCTGTTTTAAATCCAATATGCCAGATCCTTTCATTTTCCTGATATGAAATTACCTCTACATCCCTTACCCACTGCTTCCTGCAGGGATAGGCCGAACCATTTAGAACATGAGACACAAAGGAAGAAAGCAGAATGCGTGCTCTCTGATTTCTGTTGGTTTCTAAGAGCAAGAGTCATAAGTGACTGTACTAGATGAGTCCCCAACCTTACTTCTTCCCTGAAGGAGGGAGGTGAGGGAGTAAAGATTGACCAGGCATTTTACTGTAATAATGGGACTCCCTCCACAGGAGGACATAGAGGAAAAGGGAAGGAGAGTTTACTCTCTGCGTTATACTCCTCCTCAAAACAAAACATAACATAACAAGCTAAAGGAAATCTTGGAAGTTTCCTAGGAATTTTGCTTCACATCGTCACTGATTTAATTCTCAGGTTAAACAGTTATCTACTAAGAGGTTTTGACCAAAGAAAGGAAAGTAAATTAAAAATAAATATGTAGGTAAATCTGAGACCAGCTCATAACCAAAGAGAAGCTGTTTCTCTGAAAATTTTAGGCCTGTTTTTTTACTAAGCTGAAAGATGCGTCTCCTGAGATCAGAAAGCTCAGTTTAGATCTGAGAGTAGAACTAGGGCGGCCTAACAAGAAGGAATATGGTTCTCGGACTAAGGTTTTATAGGTTAGAGAATAACACTAGAGAATCTCTAGAAAAATTTACATAATTCTTTCAACGCGTCCTAACCAGAGAACTTTGTCCGTGGACAGGTTTTAATTTCACACCTCTGAGGAGTAAGTTTTTTTTTGAATTCAACTGCCTCCATTTTCTCACTGATTCACCAAAGTTTGAGAGACTCTGTCTACCTTGTGTGGGTGCTAAGGAACACAGTCGCTCCATGCTATCTCTTTAAATTTATCTCTTGTAATCAATATGCACCTGAATTTTGTTGGGGTTTTACTGCTTTATTGTTTAATCAATTTGAACAGGAAAAGAAAAATAATGACTCATCCAAGAGGACTCAATAACCTGAAAAGGGAAGATTAGGCATAACATTTAGACTGTGGACTTCCACTGAAGTAGAGCTGATGGAAAAGATAAAAGTTTGGATACAAAAGTAAGAGCAAAGATATCCAGGCAAATGTAAACAAATTGAAAGCAAAATATGACACTACTAATATAAGACAGAACAGAATTCAAGGACAGCATCATTAAACAGGACAAAGCTTTTTATTATATAATGATAAACGGTGCAAGCTGAGAATAATCTATAGTTATAAAACTTTATGCACCAAACATACCAGACAAATCTATAAACTCCTAAGAACACAAGGAAGCCTGTATAAAAAATGTAATTTATAGTGGGTGATATTAATATAATGCCTCTTTCAGAATTTGACAGATCAAGTTGATAAAAGAGCTAGAAGAATAATGTAATCAATAATTTTGTTTTAATAGATGTACATAGATGTTTATACTCTAGATGCTGGATTTGCTTTTGTTTTGGAACATTTAACAAAATTTGATTGTATGTATTTGCCAGAAAAAAATCATAAAAATCATGAGAGATTATTTTGTGAAACTCTATGGAGCACATTTGGAATAAAACAGATATTTACTGGTAAAATAAACAGAAATTGGTGCAAGAAAAGGAAAAAAACTGTGAGAGAATAATAACTATGGAGAGGATTACAAAACAAAGAGAAACAGGAATTTAAAGCTAAATTCTATTTAAATTTTTAAAAATAATATTCTGTATATTATTTAACTAGTTCAGGTTATAGAAAAATATGGAAAATGCCTTAATTTATGTTAGAATTCCTAGATAACCTTAATACCAAAGTATGATAGATTATATATAAAACTCTTAATAGAGATGGAGCAAATATTCTTTACAAAACAAGTGCAAAGCAAATCCAGAAGCGTGTTAAGGAAACTAAGACACAATAACCAACAACGAAACTGCAAGTATGGTTCATCATTATGAAGATTATCAGAATAACTCATGGCATCAATGTGTCAAAGAAGAAAAAAATATATGAGTATAACAATAGATGCTGAGAAGACATTGGTAGAATATAACTACCATTTCTTTTATTTTTAAATTTTTTATTATACAATTTTTAAAGGTTACTTTCCATTTACAGATTTTACAAAATATTGACTATATTCCCCATGTTATACAATACAACCTTGAGCCTATCTTACATCCAATAGTGTTTGTACCTCCCACTCCCCCACTCTTCTATTCTCCCCCTCAACTCGTAACCACTAGTTTGTGCTCTGTATCTGTGAGTCTGCTTCTTTTTTGTTATATTCACTAGTTTGTTGTATTTTTAGATTCCACATGTAAGCAATATCATAAAGTATTTGTCTTTCTCTGTCTGACTTATTTCACTTAGCATAATACCCTCCAAGTCCATCCATGTTGCTGCAAATGGCAAAATGCTGTTCTTTCTTTTTTTTTTTTTTTTTTTTTTGCGGTACGCGGGCCTCTCACTGTTGTGGCCTCTCCCGTTGCGGAGCACAGGCTCCAGACACGCAGGCTCAGCGGCCATGGCTCACGGGCCCAGCCGCTCCGCGGCACGTGGGATCCTCCCGGACCGGAGCACGAACCCTCGTCCCCTGCATCGGCAGGCGGACTCTCAACCACTGTGCCACCAGGGAAGACCCTGTTCTTTCTTATGGCTGAGTAGTATTCCATTGCATATGTATAGCACATCCTCTTTATCCATTCATCTGTTAATGGACACTTAGGTTGCTTCTATATCTTGGTAATTGTAAATAATGCTGCTGTGAATATTGGGGTGCATGTATCTTTTTGAATTAGTGTTTTGGTTTTTTTTGGATATATACCCAGGAGTGAAATTTCTGGGTCATATGGTAGTTCTATTTTTAATTTTTTGAGAAACCTCCATACTGTTTTACACAGTGGCTACACCAATTTACATTCCTACCAACAGTGTAGGTGGGCTCCCTTTTTTCCACATCTTTACCAACATTTGTTAGTTGTGTTCTGTTTGATGATAGCCATTCTGACAGGTGTGAGGTGGTATATCATTGTGGTTTTGATTTGCATATCCGTGATGATTAATGATATTGGGCATCTTTTCATGTGCCCATTGGTCATCTGCATTTCCTCTTTGGAAAAATGTCTATTCACTTCTTCTGCCCATTTTTAAATTGGGTTGTTCGTTTTTTTGATGTTGAGTTGTATAAGCTGTTCGTGTATGTGGGATATTAATCCCTTATCAGTCATATCATTCACAAATATTTTCTCCCATTCAGTAAGTTGTCTTTCCATTTTGTTGATCGTTATTTTTTTTGTCAAGTACCATTTCTAATTGAAGCTCTACATAAAGTAGGAATAGAAGAAAACTACTTAAAGATTTTCTAACAAAAATCAAGAGCAAATATATTAAATTGTGAAATGCTAAAACTACTTCTATTAAAATTAGGAATATGACAGTAACACCCTTATGACTAATATTATTCATCATTATAGTAGAGGTCTTATGTAACAAAAAGTATAAAAATTAAATTTAAAAATTAATTAAATAGTATAAATATTGGATAAACAGACAATATAATTTTAGTTCCAAATTATATATTTGATTCTGCCAAAAGAGACTATACTAAAATATTTTAGAATTAGAATAACTGTGTTTCCTTCATAAAAAAATATATATATATTTATATAGCTATTATTATAGCTATTTAGTAGCTATTTTCTATACTAGCATTAATCACTTAGAAATAGAAACAAGAAAAGATATTCATTCACAATAGTATTTAAAAATATTTGAATTAAGTTAGCTAAAAAAGTGTAGAAATTATAAATTCCCATAGTAGGAAATATGTAGAATTTCCACAACAGAGAGATATAACATACTGTCTCTAGAAAGGTAAGTTATGAAACCTTCATAAACTGATATAGAGTTAATGCAATTCCAGTCAGTATCCTGGTAGTATATTTCATATGTGAACATCTAAATTGCTGTAATAACCAAGAATAGTTAAGAATTTTATAGTGAGAGTGATTTACAAAATATTATAACTTACTACACAGCTACTCTATTATAAAAAGTGTATTGGAACAAAATAACTTCCATTAGTAGGGTCAATACTCCATGGGAACCTAGGGAGTCATGTTGATTTGGTGGGAGTGAATGATTTCTGGTTACAACAGTGTCAGACTTTTTGTCTACAACAAAGACATAAACAAACAACACATACATAAAATATAGCAAGGGAAAACTCAGGAGACGTGGTTTTGCTCAAAACTAAACAAATATATGTATCAGAAACTGAAGAAAAAATAATCCTGTTTATCAGCATGGCAGCTGGGAGAGGAGATGGGAAGTTTCTGATGGAAGCATTTGTTGCTTTGTGGAGGGGATGCTTCCGCCACACTATCCATCACAGTGAGTGTGCTAGCTCTTATTAAAGAAAAGGTGGGCTGCCTTTGCAGGCCTGGGGATCTGGAAGGACTATAGAGTGAACATCCTCAGATGCATCCTTCTAGATGTGTCCATTCCTATTTCCAGGATTCCAGGATGTTCTCTAACAGTGTACTGACATTGGCATAAGAGACCTGCTCTGGCTGAGAGTTCAACTATCTATGCAGCTCTCTAACTCTCAAAATTAGATCTTCAGGCTGCCTTTTGTCACATCTACCCTTCAAATAAGGTGATAAGGGTCTCTTTATAAGCTACCACTTGGGCTTTCTGCTTTTCAAACTTAGCAATTGACTGCTAGTTAGCAACTCTCATTGTCTCTTTATCCTTGCAGAGCATCAATACAACCTAGTGGTAGTTGGCCAACTCTACTGTCTTGGGCAGCATGTTTCTCCCCATATTCTCCTGTCTAGGCACAGCATTCCCCTTATGTTGATGGAGAGGATTCTATCTTAGCACAACACGACAGGTGACGTGCTTGCATTGATAAAGGAGAAAAGAGACTAAACATCTAAAGAATTATAATTACTAGCTGGCATGTACCTACAGGAGCCAGGAAAGTACTCTGAGACTGGATGTTAGAGTGCTTGATCAAGGGACTGGATTGTTAGGCTGGACAGGAAAATTCATTGACTTGGGGACACTTTCTCTGACAAGAGATTTAATACTCTGGTCAAAACTGCAGGTGGCCGGTTAAATTCACTGCTGGGTGGCTCTTAGAAACCTGGAATAAATAATTGCCAACTCTCAGTAAAATAGAAATGCCTGAATTTCCCTACCAGAGCCTATAGGAAGGAAAATAAAAGCTGAAGGAAGTAAATGATAATGCTTACTTATTTGGTTCAGCCAGATTTAATAGATGAGGCCAGAAGATCCACTAGAGGACTGTGCTCCATGAGAGGACTCATCCAGAACATGGTGATGTAGGGTCATCAACATCAGTAATAAGTTCAGTGGCGGCTCTTCTCTGCAGGCCAGGCATGAGGATAGGAGAGGCATTCACACAACTGAGCTCATGAACATCTGTGGGGATGAAGGGCCCTGAAGAAGTCACAGAGGCCAAATGGCAGTGCTTAATCACTAGAAGCTAGGATACTGCAGTTACCATATATGGGCAAGGTAGAAGGAGAAGCCAAAAGAGTTTGACCTTTCGGAAGGTCAGAAGGAAGTTGTAGGAAGTTGTAGAGATAGATAATAGAACATAGGTCCTTAGAGGTAAAACAGATGGGCAACCAAAAAGGGTTAAATTGCTGCTTAAAATCTGTAACACCAAAATAAATCAAGAATGTTGAAGCAGGAGGATAAAAATGGTCAACCAAAGAAAAAGTCACTATCCTTTGCTCAGTTCCAAGATCTAAGGCAATGTTCCGATCCAGAACCAGACATTTTGAGGACTATTGGATACAGGGTCTGGGTTGACATTGATACTTTAAGACCCAAACCTTGTCATAATCTTCTTGTCAGAGTGGGAAGCTTTAGCAGTCAGGTCACAGGGGGGTCCTGGCTAATGTCTGGCTCCCAGTGGGCCCACCTGCCCCAGACACATTGGATAATCAATTTCCCAGTCACTGGGAAGTTGAAATAACTCCCACATTGGGTCTTTGGTATGTAGAATAAGAACTATCAGTGGTGAAGGCCAAATGGAAGCTTCTGAGAGCTACCCTGCCCTGCTTGCCCTATACTCAGGATAGTAAATCAAGACTAATACCACATCCCTGGAGAAATAGTGGAGATTAGTGCTACCATTAGAGGCATCAAAAATGTAAGGGGTGGTGGATATTATCGTATCTGTTTAATTTCTGGTTTCTACAGAAGTCAAAGGGATCCTGGAGACTGACTGAAGACAACACTTCAGGTATAGCCAGGTCACAGCCCCAGTCACAGCTGCTGTGGTGGGCATGGTATCACTATTAGAGTAAATTAATAAAACCTCAGATACATAGTACACAGTCATTCTATCTCATTCCAATTAGAAGGGAGGATTAGGAACAGTTTGCATTCACCTGGGCAGACAAAAATATTCTTTAAAATTTTACATCAGGTTATGATGTTGACATCATGCTGACTGAAAAGGACAAGTAAGAGGTGGCTACCATACCAAAAACATCAGTGAGAAACATGTGCTCCTGAGGGTTGAATATAAATCTTACAAAGATTCAGTAACCAGTCAAGTCAGTGAGGTTTTTAGGGGTCCAGTCTCAGGGGCATACACGATATCCCCTCCAAGGTAACAAATGGCTGCATTTTTGCATCCCAACTTCAAAGAAAGCAGCACATTGTTTGGTAGCCATTTTAGGCTCTTGAGGCAACACTTTTCAGACCTATATACCTATATACCAGGTGACTGCTGACTGGAGGGCTGCCACCTTTGAGTCAGGCAGGAGCAGGAAAGGGTAGTGCAGTAGATCCAGTCTGGGTACAATTAGCCCTGCTGCTTGGACCTTATCTTCTATCATGTAGACCCTATGGTGTTGGAGGTGTCAACAGGAGGACTTGATGCAATGTGCAGTTTATGGCAAGTTCCAGGGAGAAAACCATGATGCAGTCCCCTAGGGAATCAGAAACAAGGCCATGCCATCAACAAGAGAGGATTACACTTCCCTTGAGAAACAAAAGCCTGTTACCTGACCCTGGCAGAGATAAAATTAACCCCAGGCCACCAAGTTATCATGCATCTAAAACCACCCATTTGGACTGGGTTCAGTTAGACAAGCCAGATCATAATTTGGACAGGCTCTATATCTTTCTGCATAGGCATAGGCGTTTTCTTAATAACATTTTTGCATATTTAGTCTCATCTTGATATCTGCTTCTCAGAGGACCTGGAATAACACACCTACTTGATTAATTTTTTTCCAAATGTTTTTAGAAAATTGTCAGATCCCAGAATGCAGCTGCCCAGAACATAAACTCTATGAAGAGAGGGATTTGTGTCTGTTTACCTGTTTCTGGAGCAGGACTGGCTTGTATTGGCACTCAACAGAGAGGTGTTGAATGAATGAAGGCACCAAATGGGGCAATAAAATAAATATAAGGGTCTCAAACACACTTATGTTCTCTGGCTGAGCAGTAGAGTACTGAGGTGTGAGAGAGTAAAGAGAAGAGTCTGGGTAGAACTGGAAATGCACTACCTAAAAGCGTTTGAGTTTTAACGTTTTAATAACACTTTGCTGACCAATTAAAACAAGTCCAGCGGTCAAATCTAGTTAGTGGACTACTGGTTTGTAACCTCTGAGTGGTGTAAAGTAAAAAGTGATTCCTCATGGTGATAACGCGTAAGATGATGAGATTTTCGGAGTGAATAATAAGGGCAGCTGATGACATACAGGACACAATTAGCCAGCATTTATTGAAAACGTACAGCCGAGGTCTGACAAAAGGCTGAATCAAATTTGCCTTAGCCTCAAGGAATTTAGATAAGAAGGCAAAACATGTGCCTAAGAAATAGCATGAGAATAATTACAATGTTTTACATAGTTAAATGCAAGGTACATCAAGATAGGTTCAAAATATACGTGTCAGAGGTGCCTGATTCAGGCAGTGATTAGAGAATTGGATGCCTTAAGGTTAGAAAACAGAACTTTGTCCTGTGTGATTCACTAAGGTCTGAATCTAGGGACTGAACAAGTAAAGTTCCAAGTTATAACTTTTAATTATTTTCGATTAGGCTTGGGAAGGCACCAATTAAGATAAATTTAAGAAGCATCGCAGGTATTACCAATAAAAAAAAAAAAAGAATTGGCACCTTTGCCTCTAAGGACACCGTTTTTTCACTATCAGAAAGTGAACACATGATGTCCAGCCACCTCCCTACAGGACAAGCCAGCTGTGGTTTGGGAACCGTTCTCTGCAGTATAAACTTTGTTTAAAATGCTTTTAAATGTCTTATAAAAGGCTAGCTACACTAACAGTGTGATCTGGGCTGAAATTTTTCCTTAAAGTCAGAGGTGATTCATTCCCATTGTCCACTAGCTAACAGTAACATATTTGTAAAACAAGCAAACAATAACAACAACAATTAAAAACTTTAAAATAAGATGAAAATATGAAGAGGAAAGTAAAGAATTAGGTTTAAAAAAAAACTACAAAGGAATTTACCTGATTTAATAGTACCTGAGCAATACTTATTTTTAATAAGTTGAGAGTTTTGCTTTTCTTTTCAAAAAAAGGATTAAAAAGATACCTGAAAGGTGTTTTGTTCAAATATGAGAGACGATAACAAAAGTCAGTTGATGTGACTATTAAGAGCAGAAATAATAGATCTAAAAAAATTCTTATATATCCAGAACATCAATAAATGAAGACCCCTGTTTTCACAAGGGCCTCCAAAATAAGGCATGAAAAATGAAACATCCTTTTATACCTTAAAATGTATGACAATTGCTGATTAAATTCACCCTGAGAGCATGTCAATTTGAAAAGAAGATTATAAATGTACGTGGCACCAGGTGCTCTCTTTTGCAAGGTGTGTGTGTGCGGAGGAGGGGGGATCGGGGGCTGGGGGGAGGGTATCCATTTAAATACTGTGTTAGCTTTGGCACATTTAGAACAAGAACAAAACTGGATGAAAATTGGAATAACATTGGCCTTCTGGAGGGTTAGGGGGGCTGTCCCTGCAGCAGGTTGGCAATTTGTCACATCAGCTCCTTCATGAACTATCAACCTCATTACCATGGTTCACTGCACAGTTGGCCCTTGGGAGTCTAACACTAATAGCATGTAGAGGGTGATGAGACTTGTGGTCTCAACTACTTCATTATTGATTCACTTAAAAACATGCCACCTACATATTCGAATAAAATAGGTAACACATTAGAGACGGAGAAGCACCAAAAAACATCTAAAATCAATGGAAGTAGGGGGAACAAAAAACAAGAAAGGGATGTAGGCAGTAATAGCCCTGTGAAAGCAAGTCTTCTTGGAAGGACAGAGGGTGAATAATTTTGCGTGACAGCTACCATTTGCCTATTCTGTTGTGTGAGGCCATGTATCAACGAATAACAGCTATAACTGTACATTAAGTAGGGCTACTAAAGGAAATAGGTCTTGGGAATATTTTTAAGACCCTGAAAAGACACACAGAGCAAGGGTGTTTGAAGGACATATATTTAACCAACCAACCAAGCAACCAACCAACCAAACAAACAAACAAACAAAATAAAACCAACATATTGAGACTCTTTTCAAAGACTTTAGCCAGAAAAGAGGAGAATGGTTCATTTCTAAAGCTCCAAGCTGACAGGGAATGTGTGGAAATATATTGATTCATTAGTAAGTATTAAGTAATTTCCTTTTGTATAGATTCTCCAAATCAAACATTTACTAGGGACCCATCTATGGAGAAAAAATAAAAAAACTTAACTGTTAGTAGTGACCATCTGGTCACTTAAGATTCTCTTCTTATCCAGCAGCAATGGATTTTTACTACATGGATTGCTTTAAGCTTTGAAATAACAAATATATATATATATATATATATATATGGGTTATAATACTAGGTTTCCTCTGTGTTTTATATTTACTGATTCATTGATAAAACAAAAAATACACAAGCAACAATACTTGTCAAAAGGTTGATATACACTAGCATATTTCAACTACTTGCAGACTTTAGATAGTACTGTCAAACATAGCAGCCACTAGCTTCATGAGGTTATTTAACTCTAACTTTAAATTAATTAAAATTAAATAAAATTTAAGCAGCTTCCCTGGTGGCGCCGTGGTTAAGAATCCGCCTGCCAACACAGGGGACACGGGTTCAAGCCCTGGTCCAGGAAGATCCCATATGCTGTGGAGCAACTAAGCCTGTGCGCCACACTACTGAGCCTGCACTCTAGAGCCCGTGAGTTACAACTAATGAAGACTGTGTGTCACAACTACTGAAGCCCGCACGCCTAGAGCCCGTGCTCCGCAACAAGAGAAGCCACCGCAATGAGAAGCCCGCGCACCACAAAAAAGAGTAGTCCCCGCTCGCCGCAACTAGAGAGAACCAGCGTGCAGCAACGAAGACCCAATGCAGTCAAAAATAAATAAATTTAAAAATCAAAAAATTAAATAAATAAAATTTAAAATTCAGTTTCTCAGCCACTCAAGCCATATCAAATGGTCATACATGTGACCTGTGGCAACTGAATCACATAGAACAAATATTAAGAATATTTCCATCAAAAGGCCTCAAATAACATATCTAAAAGAAATTCAAAGTAGATTAAAATGCATAGAAAATTAAAATTTTCATAAAGTTATATTTTTTCTGGCATCAGTCACTCACTGTATTTTTGACACCATCATCTAAAAATATTTTTCATTTAACACATATATTTAAACTGCTCTTGGTGAACATTTGTAAAATGACTAAAATATGGTTCTCAGATTTGATCATGCAAATGTCCTTTTTCACATGGAAATGTGAATTAAGGCAGCTAAAAATTTTGGTAGAGTAGGGAATCTTTTGTTGTAATTGCAATTATAAATAGTTTTATTACCAGTCATCACGAATGTGACTATTTAAGTAATGCAGGATGGAATTTCTAGTTGTAAAGTGCCAGCTGCTGAAAAATCATTAGACTTTCTATACTTTAAGGTACACACAAAAAAATCTGAAAATGGTTAAAAGCAGAGCCATCCTAAATTTAGGAAGTGAATTAAAATGTATTTGAGCAAAGAGCTTTATAACATGTTCCTGTTTCTAAGGTCATTTCTATGGAAGAACAAACTAGTGAGAGAGTGTGAATGAGGCACCCACACCAGGATGTGAAGCTAATCTTTTCTGATATGCTTAGAGATTTCTGCAGCTTTTCCATAGACTTTTTGTCATGTGGAGCGTGTATGCAGTCATGCATGCACGTGTGTTTTAAGATAACGCAAACCTGTATTTTAGGCATAAAAGGAATGGAAGTTTTGAAACTGTGTGAAAAGTGGTTCAGCATAGCTGGAGGCTACTTGAAATCTTAGGAGGATTTTGATAAAAATATTTCCAGCTCAGCTTGACAGAATTCTGAAGATGGAAATTGCATCAGAACTTTTGAACCCGAGGCTTTGTTCCCTCTGGCTGCCCAGTTTGGGGCTGTGATAGGCTTAAAGAAAAAGTATTCACCACATCCAAAGTAGCTTGTTTTTGTGTGTCACATATTTTTCTCATTCTTAATTATTGCTCCTTCTGATTTCTTGGGGTCTCTTTTCCTTGATAATTCCTTAGGTTGAAATATCTTAATTTCCTTTTCTAACATCACAGCTGAAAGAGATCTAGAAGGCCTGCTGTTTATGGTTACTGTTTCATAGTGTTCCATTTTCTCTATTGCTTCCCATTACTTTCAAGGCAAAAAATAAAGTCTTTAGGTTAGCATTCATAATTTTCCCCAATCTTTGTGCAAGCTCGTGTTTCTCCTTTATTAACACTCTGCTTCAGTCAGACTAGTCTTATCATTGTTTCTCTAAAGTCCAGAACTCTTCACACCACTATCCCATTAGAGGGACTCTGTCTGGAATGTTCTTCACTCTCAAAATACCACATCATCCTTAAAAATTCCATAAAACTGCATGACTATTATCATATTTGACATTCCTGTCTAAGTTCTCAGAGGGCTGTGTAAAAATGTTTAAGAAGATCCTAGGTCAGACTGCCCACACTCTTAACCAAACTGGGCTAGGCTTTAGCTGTATGACTTAGGCCAGTACTTCAACCTCTTTAGGGCCTCAGATTCATCAACAACATAATTTCAAACTCTAACTCAAAGGATTACTGTGAAGATTAGTAATAATCTGTGTAAAACTCACCAGCACATTGTGAGCACTCAATAAATATTAACTAGCTTGATTGTTTAGTATTTTGTCACAGGCTCCCTGTGACAGCTGTCTTGCCTAACCAACTGGAATGGAAACTACTTGAAACCAACAATTTTTTTGTTATTAGTAAGTTCATTTTTTCTCTTATAACACCTAGTGCAATAACTAATAGTTGAATCATATCCAGTGAGTGGGTTTCAAAGTATATTGTATATTTCAAAAACTCTTTTAATTATGGAGCTCTAAAACAATAAAGTAAATAAGGAAAATATAACTGATTTCCAAATGTCAAAAGATCACTTATACATGTGGTAGCAAATCAGAGCCTAAGAAGTAATTTTAAAACTTTAAGAACAATAAAAGTAAAAATGTCTAAAAGTTAAGTCCAAGACTCATTTTTACAGTAAGGAAAAGTAGCAATTCTTGTAGATGCTCTAATTAAATACAATATGAAGCAGAAGCAGTGGTATAACTTTGTTAAAGGAGACAGAATTTTAATTACTTATAGACAATATGATTGTCTATTTGGCATCCTCAAAGAATAAAGAGATGTAATAAAAGAGTTCAATAAAGTGGATAGATATAAAATAAAAATCCCTAACCAAACAGTTTTCACATGTAACAACAGTAACCAATTAGAAAATATAATGTGAGAAAAAAATAAAAAGAGAATAATGCATCTGTTATGCATCAGAAGTTACTTCAATCTACTGAAATTATGATGCTCTATTTTCTACCATGAAAAAAAAGAAATTTACCAAAAATATCATGAGTATATTTTATTCTATTAATATAAAGTAATGGCGGTTTTAAAAAAATGGAAGGTAGAGTCACTATTGATCATTCATAGGAGTAATAGTTGATTCTGTAACTTCTGCATCATTCTCATGCTCCAAAGCATGATTCAACAACAGGCTCAGAGTGATCCGATGTATAATGGGAATGGTCGATTTTGCTTAAACTAAAAATTCAAAATTTTACATAATATCTCTCTGCACACATTATTAAATCACACATTTTCAAACACTGTTACTTCCTTACATGCGTTCACCTCCCACATCTGTAATACTAGTCATGGACTTTTTTTTTTCCCCAAAACAAAGTAAACTTATGTGTTGTTATTTATCTGTATGTCCAATTCCACCTGCTATACTCTTTCTGTGATGCTGAGGCTGGGTCTCTACAAGTTCTTTTTCTTGGACTACTTCTCAGCTGACTTCTAATTAGGTGGGGAATAGGGAAGCATAGGCTGTAGGTTGAGAGTGGGAAGGTACTTTCTTCATAGTCCAGCTTCTGTCCGTGGCTCTTCTGCAGCAAAAGACAGCTATGATACAAACCTCCAATGTCTTTGGCACTCCCAGCCATGGCCACCCAGACATACCAGCAACCAGCTAGCTGTACCCACCTTAATAACTCAGGCACCAATTGCACTACACCCCATTTATGTTTAATAAATATGTCTCAGAAAAATTACAAGCTACTTTAGTCCATAGACTTTAGTGATCACTTGGATAATAAAATAGAGCTGTTAAAATTGCAAGCATCTATGGTATTCCAAAAGAAGTTTGAATTATGATTGCCATGTTTCCTTCCACTTTTAGGAAACAAATATAATACATTTAACTAATATTCCTAGTAGGTTCATAAAATGTCAAATAGAAGTAACTCAATTAACAACTGGAATATGTTACCAGAAATACATTTTTACCAAAGTTTTAGAATGTGTCTTTGAACTACATTTGAAAAGTTAGAAATAGCAAATAATCACGTAAATATCATCATTTACATATTTCTAAGTAAAGAATATACTTGTGAATCCTCACAGACTTTCAGCTATATGTCAACTTTGCTTTTGGAGACCTGACTTTCTCTCTGTTTTGTATTTTGTATTTCACCTAAGACTAGAAACCTCATCAATCATTCTCTCATTCATCATTTTTGCTTTCTAATTTACCTCAAACTCCTAGCCTCCCAACTATTTATGTATCCTTTCTCTCTTCATGGAATTACTAATAATGATAAATGATTCAAAATAATTTGAAATACTTTATATGTTGTACTTTCCCTGTTTATATACAAAAGATGGAATTGCTGCTCTACCCATAAAAACACTTTTACTAAAATAAAACTGATTTAAAGATGTTTTGTCTTTGATTAAGGTAGATAATAAGAGTTTACATAATTCAAAATAGCAGATAATTTCCCAAAATATATATATTTTGGCCTGTGGGTGAATTTTCTATTTGTCTTAAAATATGAATGTATCTGCTGTTCTGCTAATATATAATATTCCAAAAATGAAAAGCATAAAAACAATATTATGAAAGCCAATTTAGAAAAAACTGGAAAGTTATCTCTATCTTGCTTAACTCAGTTCTATCTTTTCACTCCATAATGCATATAGAGAAATTATGTTGTATTCGTAACCCGGAAGACTCACATTAGCATTTGCGTTTTTCCTGCATTTCCTCAGGGAGTAGAGAATTTACTGGGGAACAAGGCAAAATGGGAGAAGATAAAAAAGCACTCTCTTTAATCCTTCCTATTTTGTGCCTTTTTGGATAGAGACCCTCTCTTAGAATTAGAGTAACAGGAATCTTTAAGTAAAACAAATTTTTTTTTTCTTTGAGAGTTTAAGATTTTGCTTGGAATTATGAATTTAAGATGCATTATCTATTTATATAAAATTGAGAAAGAGCTGGAATTTCAATCATGGTTCATTTCAGAGTGATCAAAGCTAATTGAGGTAAATACATAATAACAAAGAACAGTTTTGATAGTGATATATAGGATTGTCTTTACCACTGAAATGTTAAAGCATAATAGGACTTTTGGAGGTCTCTAATATTAGTTTTTATCTGTGTTTCAAGCTTCTGGATGTTCCCAAATGAATAGTCTATTGTTTAGCTACACAAAGGGGACTCTTCTATCCGACCCCTGAGGTGATCAGTCAGAGCCTCAAGAGGGAGAGTTTATTACCTGAAGCTTGGCATGAATAATAATGAATGCCATTATTCATCATAAAATTTTCCAACAGCTTTCAAAATTCTAGCCACAGTATTTGATTCAGTGACCTCCTGTGACAATCAACCCCACAGGCTGTATACTGTGTAATGAAAGTTTTTTTCATTTATTCTATATGAATATACCATTAATTTCACATGCATTAGAGAACAATATACATATAACACAAACTGTTAGAACTATCCAGGTATTTTCTGGATATACAGTCTTGATGGAATATAAGACGGTATCATTGTATCTTGAAACATTTTTTAATAGGAAGATTATTTTATTACCTATGGGCCAGGACCAGGTTTCCTCCCCTTTCAAAATAGATCTTATGTTCACACTATATTCATGTTACACTAAGACTCCATTTTATGAGTTGCAGATTGATATAAAGTTACAAGGGTTATCATTTTCACAAAATATGAGCAAAATTTTTGCAACCAAGACATGATAATGTCAACTATATTTGGCAAGTATTGCCTTTTCTTGTCCTACTGTGAAGTGTACTTCCCTGATCCATCGATATTAGGCTTGGCCATATGACTTGCTTTGGCCAATGGGATGATTGTCAGAGGTGACATAAGCATCATCCTTAAATCAGCTTGTCCAGTGTGGCTTGTTTTTTGCACTCCAGTGATCTACCATAAGAAGAGCAGGCCCCAGGGAGCAACTACCCTTCATTTGTGACTCAGAGAAACACATGTGAAACTGAGCTGAACTGAGCTGCACTGAGCCAAACCGAGCTGATCTTCAGCTTAAACTCAAGTTACCTAAACTACCCTGTCTAGATGAGTTAAAGTGCTATCAAGATGCAGACCCCTAAACATGGGAATAAATGCTTGTTGTTTGTTGTAAGCCACTGAGTTTTGGGATGCTTTGTTACACAGCATTATTGAAGCAAAAAACTGACAGATAAACTGTGGAGAACTAAGTATTTTAGATTTAACAGAGATTCTGAAGTTATTCTAAATTTACTTGCCAGAGCTGTCTTAGAAGGGAAACATAATTAGGAACTGGGCATTTCCAGTTTTAGTTGTTTACTCAGGATGAATTTCAATCATTTTTTTTTCTGGAAACAACAGGTTAAAAAATGATATAGTTGTTGCATGAATTGTACTTTAAAATATTTGATATTTATAAGAGAGGAAATGAGATAAATAGGGACAACAAAATAATGCATATCTACCTGCTGTTAGACATTTTTGGTCCTCTAGATTTTTTTCCAAGTTAATCCTCTGTTTTTTTTCTTTTTTTAAATTTCTGATTATCTGATCAAAGTAATATATTATTTCCCAAATTCCTTGCAGTTAAAAAAAAAATCACTGACTTTTCTCTCCCTGCTTAGGCAAACTGTACTAGACTATGCTAAATTTGTCATTTGTAAAGAAATATACATATAGCCATAAGCATTTTCCCATAGGTTTTTTTTTTTTTTTTTTTAAGTCACATAGACAGTATTTGTCATGAAGGGGAAAAGAAGGTAGGAATGGCATGGTGGAGAGCATGATAATAGCAATGCTGATTATAACTAAATCATGTAACACAGAGTTTATAAGGCATTGTGAATGAAGTTCATTCAGTTTTCACAGAAACACTGTGAGAATGTTGGAACAGGTAATATAACCACCTTCTTAATCTTTTTTTTTTCTTTTTCGGTAGAACAAGGCTCAGGAAATTTAAGTGGAGTTTTTAAATAGCAGAGCGTTTTCTTGAACTTGGGTCCTCTGACCTTCTTATTTTCAATTATAAAAACCATTTTTTAAAATAAGTATGAACATACTTTTCCTGACATATTATAGAATTTTCACTGTATAGGAGTTAAGCAAGTCCCCATTCAAGTCTGGTTCAGAGAGAAATTTTCACACATACTTTGTGTGCTTTTATATTTAAAATAGCTTCCCATATGCATCCATATCAATTCCATTCCCCTTCCAAATTACTGTCGGAAATGGGGTGGTCTTGTCCCTTGCTGATTTCTTGTTTTATAATATTCAATCCATCACCCAATCCTAGTGATTCTATACTCCAGGTAGCTCTTGGATTTAACAATTTCTCTGCCTTTATCTTGCCCCTGACCTGTTCCAAACCACCAAAATATTTCATGTAAAACTAATTCAGTAGCTTTGGCTCTGGCATGAGACTCCCACTATCATGTCTTCTCTGAATATAGTGGGTTTTTTTCTTTTCTCTGATCTCTCTCTCTGTAGCCTGTAGCTCCAACCTAGGAACATGGATCTAGTAATTAAAGATCTTATTTTGCTGTGTGGTCACTAAATTTTCTGGACTTTCTTTAAATATTTCTCTGGATACCTGGCTTAACTCATTTAAATTTCCTCCATTATTTTTGGCATAAAAACTAAAAAAAAAGCAAAAAAGATAAGAATGAGAGCAAAAGTAGGAGAAAGAAAACAAGACGAGGCAAAGATTAAAAAGTCCTTGATTTAAATAAACAAACTCCTGAAACAGCTGGAGAGGTCATTACTGTTCCTCTCTGATGTCCAAGTGTGAGTGTCCTGAGGAGAAATGTGTTTTTAATCTTGTAATTTATAATGCCTGTTACACTGGATGGTGAAAATTGGAAATTATGTAGCCCTACAATCTCTCTACTTCCTTTCTCAGAAGGCTCTGGAAGTGGAGGGAGATTGGTCATTGGAAGACATAGGAATCTAGATACTATACCTGGCAATAAATACTATTAACATTATGGTTTTCTGTATATACTTCCAGATTTTTCTATGTTTATGAACATATAGGTTTTTTACAAAATATAAATTGCCCCAATATTTTTTAAAAACAAGAACAACAAAAGATATTTTTAAATGTTTTATTGTACCAGCAAAGAAATAAAGACACGCTGAGATGAGCAGAGTCTCTGTGATCCAGAGACAGAAATAGTCAATGGCTTTCTGGGAGTTTACTCCTGAAGAAAGCAGGGACCCAAATGGCCCAAGTGAGGGCTCACATGGGCTAGGGATCTGGTAAGAAGGTAGATGCATGGAAATAGATCTAAGGCAGGGCTTCTAAAGCTAGAAGTTGTGCTAGAAGCTGAAAACTGGAATAACTACCCAGAGCTGTGGACTTTGAAGAGCTCCTTGCTTGGGAGAAATTTGAAAATGGAAAACTCGGCACAGCAAAGAGCCAGGTGAATCGTGGGACCAGCTATAAGATTTTCTGTGAGCTGTAAAGGATAAAATGAGCCAAAAAAATGTTATTTAGAACTGGGGTCCCCAAAATCTTAAACTGAAGCAACTTCAAAGTATCCAGACTTGGGTCGGGACAAAGAGAAAAGAAAATAAATTTCAAGATAAGCTGAAACCCAATGTCCACTAATAATAAGTTTGCAAATGAGCATTTTGAAAGAGAAGTAGAAAATTAACAAAATGTGAAACAGCTCACAAACTCAATAAATGAGTGAAGGGATTTCTGAAGTGATGAAAAAAAAAGTAAACGATTGAAATAGCCATGGTTTAAGTTCCTCAGGAGGTTATGAAACAAAACCTTTCGATTAAGTTGAAATAAAAATTAAGCAATTAAACATGTATGTGTATATATATATATATATATATATATATATATATATACACATACATATATCCTTAACATGTTCCAAAGAGTATTAAGTAAACTGAAAGACATACTTACTATAACAATGGATAAATCAGAAAATATAGAAGATGCTATAGAGGTTCACACAATTTGAAGGATACATTAATATTCTTGACCTCATAAAAAGTCTAGGGGTAGCTCTGGGAATAATAATTTTTTTATTGTGCAAAATATACATAACATGAAAAATACCATTTTAACCATTTTTTAAGTGTACAGTTCAGTGATATTAATTATATTCACATTGTTTTCCAACCATCATCACCTTCTATCTCCAGAACTTTCTCTTCTTCCCAAACTGAAATTCTGTACTCATCGAACATAACTTCCATTCTTTTCCTCCCTCAACTCCCAGCAACCACCATTCTATTTTCTGTTTCTATGAATCTGCCTATTCTATGTAACTAATGTGAGTGGAATTATACAATATTTGTCCTTTTGTGTCTGGTTTAATACCCGTAGCATAATGTATTCAAGGCTCATCCATGTTGTAGCTTGTTTCAGAGTTTCTTTCCTTTTTAAGAATGAAAACTATTCCACTCCATGTACAAATCACATTTCGTTTATCTATTTATACATCTCAGTAGACTTTTGGGTTGTTTCTATCTTTCAGCCATTGTGAATAATGAAGCTATGAACATTGGTATACAAATATCCTGTTTGAGTCCCTGCTTTCATTTTTTGTGGTGTATACCCAGAAGTGGAATTGCAGGATCATAGTGTAATTCTATGTTTAATTTTTTGAGGAACTGCTGTACTATTCTCTACAGTGGCTGAACCATTTTACATTCCCACCAGCAGTGCACAAGGGTTCCAGTAGCTCTACATCCTTATCAACACTTTTTTTTTCCTGGATTGTCAGCCATCCTAATAGGTATGTGATGGTATCTTGTGATCTTGATTCATATTTCCTAATAACTTAATGATGTTGAACATCATTAATGTGTTTATTAGCCATCTGTATATATCTTCTTTGGAGAAATGTCTATTCAAGTGCTTTGTCGTTTAAAACTTGAATTCTTTTTGTTTGCTTTTTGTTAAGTGGGGAAAATATTTTAAAATTTAATCAGATTATGTTGCTCCATTGATTGAAACCCTAGAGTGGCCCCCCACAGAAATAGAATAAAAGCCTTACATTGGCTGGCATGGCATTGCTGCAGGATCTGGCTTTGCTGGTTTCCAAATCTCCTTTCACATTCCATGTCCCCTGCACAAGGCTTCTTTCTCAGCCTGCAAACCATCAAGCTCCTGTCACTCAAGGCATCTACAGCTGTTGCCTCTTAGGTTAAGGGTCTTCAGTTCACATTCAAATGACTGATTTCATTTCATGCTTCAGACCTCAGCTTAAATGCCATACTATTTGGAGATGTCTTCCACAAATAATCTAAAGTAGGAACCCCACACGAATAGTTCTTCTCTCTTTCTTTTTCCTTAAGAGAACTCACCAGTATTTTAACTTATATGTTCATCTATTAATGTATTTGTTTAACTCCTGTCTCCTCTTCTAGACCACATACTCACTAAGTGCTGGGTCGTAGCAAGTTAACACGGAGGACTTAGAGTAGTACTTGGCATCTTGTAGGTATTAATGAAATGCTTCTGAATATTTAATTAAATATTAAATCAAATATTCTAACTAACTACTAATATTAACTACTTCTGATTCCATGAATCCATATGATGAGGTATGATTCTGTGCTGTGGGCAGGGAAGAGTGGGTGACAGCATCTGAAGTGTCTCTCATCAGGTGTATAGATGACACTGCAGTCACTGTCTGTATTGTAAGAGATCTGATCTCGTTTTCTAATAATCCACACAGGCCATGACTAGACTCCTTTATACATTGTAACAAACCTCAAAAAACCCCAAATCAGATTTTTCAGTAGCAGATAGGGAAAAAGACATTCCTCATGTTTAATAGACTTCCATTCAGAGGATTGTAACTTCCTCCCAGCTTGAGGCCTGTTTTTAAGCCAAGTGATTCTAACAGAGTAACTGGGGAATAAAAGGGAAAAGGGAGCCACTGAGCAGATGGTGGGCCTCAGGAAGCCATCCAACTTCAAGCCACACCTTCACGTGAATGGCAGAAACTGCGGTTTGAACACTTTCTGTATCCCTCAAAATTCACCATTACTTTATTACTAATAATATTATACCACAACATATTACAGCAGGTGCTTCTCAAAATCTGTGATTCAATCTAAAAGTGTAATTGTTTTCTTATTCTATAGACAACTACACTAGGCCCTATAACTACACTATAAATAGTGTTGCTTCTGCCTATCGCAGTTTTTTTTTTCAGTTTTAAATGAGAAAATAACACTAGTCTACCTGACATAATTTATTTTCAGATATGACTAATAAAGTGATTGCAAGGTACTTTTCAAGAGTTAAAAAGTTGTAAAATATGTACAATAACAGCAAGTTTCCCTAGAAACCAGCTCTATCATACAAGAGCTTAAAGAAACTTTATTTTTTACTCCCCATTAGAACAACAAAAAAGTGTCCATCTTAATTTTAAAGTACACGAAATAAAATTATTAAGTACCCAACAAAGCAGGCGGAACAGATCTTAGCAAACTTTACTTTAGTATTATGAGGTTAAAGTTCTTTTGCTCTAGATATAAGTTACTTTTTGTCAACAGCTTACAACTCCCAGCAAAGTAGATCTGGTTCAGTATTTTAAGTCTCACTGTTGCTCCTCCTAGAAGTGTTTAATGGAATGATTCCATATCTTGCTTTTGAAGACGTTGCCACTGGTGAAGTTAATTATGCTAGCTCTCATATTACTGTCTGGTTTCTCTTTAGATTGGATTCAAAGTGATGTAAGAAAAGGAGTGATTGACTACATTGACTAATCAAAGCTTCCCAGAGAGAAGGTGGAAATACAATAATGGCTATTTCTGCCTTCCATGCAGTCCTCTCTCATTCTTTCCCACTTTCATGCCCTTTCACTTACTTACACAGCTGGTTTGAAATGACCCCTATCTCCACTGCCTTAGTGTAACCCATTCCTCTGACCTTCTAGTAAATGGCATTATTCTCATGGAGCATTTTGTGAGCCCCCATCCCATGAAATTCTCTGCTTCCACTGTCTGCCCTTGGACAGCTCCTAGTTATTTCACAATATTGCATTTGACTGACAGAGCATTTGTCTTATGATCTCAAATACTTCACATCTCTTATACCATATAGTATACTTTAAAAAAAATTGAAGTATAGTCGATTTTCAATGTTGTGTTAGTTTCAGGTATATAGCAAAGTGATGCATATATATATGAATATACATATAATATGCATATATTCTTTTTCAGATTCATTTCCATTATAGGTTATTACAAGATAGTGAATATAGTTCCCTGTGCTATAGAGTAGGGCCTTGTTGTTTATTTATTTTATATATAGTAGTGTATATAAGTTAATGCAGAACCCCTAATTTATCCCTACCTCCCCCCCTTTCCCCTTTGGTAACCATAAGTTTGTTTTCTATGTCTGTGAATTTGTTTCTGTTTTGTAAATAAGTTCATTTGTATCATTTTTTTAGACTCAACATATAAGTGATATCATATGATATTTGTCTTTCTCTGTCTAACTTACTTCACTTGGTATGATGATCTCTAGGCCCATCCATATTGCTGCAAATGGCATTATTTCATTCTTTTTAATGGTTGAGTAATATTCCATTGTGTATATATACCATAAAATTGAATGTTGCTCAGTGCTTACCATTTGCTACAAAATAAAGACTTTATAGTGATGATTATGATTAATTCATACTTTACAATAAGAAAATAATATGGATGATTAAGAGAGGAGCTCTTATTGACCTTTTCTACTTTGCACTCCCATAAGCAAAAAGTTTCCCTTATTTACCTCTACCATATTTTCCAACTGTGACTTCTTAATGCAGGTGTGAAAGTCTACAGTATACCGTTGGTCTTCCATATTCATGGGTTCTGAGTCCATAGATTCAACCACCCACTGATCAAAAATATTCAGAAAAAAAATTCTAGAAAGTTCCAAAAAGAAAAACTTGAACTTGCTGTGTGCGGGCAAGTATTCACATAACATTTACATTATTTAACTATAAATTTACATTATGTTTACAACTATTTACATGGCTTTTACACTGTATTAGGTATCATAAGTAACCTAGGCATGACAGTGTTATAGGAGGATGTGTATGGTTTATATGCAAATACCACGCCATTTTACATAAGGAACTTGAGTATTCTCTGATTTTAGCATCCCCTAGGATCCTGGAACAAATTCCCCATGATAGAGAGGAACGACTGTATCTATAAGAATTGATGTTTAATTGAAATATAAAATGTCTTTCTAAAGAAACAACACTGGGGGGGATAGAGTACAACAGTAACATTGCTTTCTCCTTGTAGCAGCTGCCTTTAAGTAGATGTTTGTAGTAAGTAATGTGAGGGTTATTTATGTATTCATAATGGGCTAAAAATAGCCTTGCATTTTGCATCTTTCATTTGTGTCAGAAGGGGGTCACACAGACTTTTGAAGTCTTTCTTCAGAAAATCAATTTTGAGAAAGGATTATTCTAATGTGCCATTTTTACAGCATATTTGTTCCATATTCTTAACAAATAGGGATGAGAAAATATCCATCAGTGACCACAAACTTTGTTCTACCTTGAAGGCTAATGCTGCTCTTGAAAGATTTGTACAGTGACTGGAGGATAAAATCCTAAACAATGAGACAATGTCTAGCTTTGTAATCAAATTGTAAAACTTTCCCCCCAGAATGTAGGGGCCACTACGGAGTTGTTTAATCTGTCTGATAATAGTTATTCCAGGTCCGATTACCTAGGAAGCAGACTCTGAAAGAGAGATCAGCCTGCAGAAGGCTATTGAGGAGTTCTCTCAGGATGAGCAGCTGTTCAGGAAGTGGAGGAAGCTGACTTGGGTAGAGGGAGATGTTGAACTGAGGTGCAGACACAACAGAGACCCCAGTGAGCCAAGCCAGCAGGATCTCTGGAGCTGGGGTTTTCCTGCAGAGGTATCACAAGTTGGTGCAAAGAGGTCAGGCCTTTATTCCTTTGTGGTGATCAGTCATTGGGTTTGGGCTGTCCCTGGAAAGGAGGCATACACTTGGGCAAAATGACTCTCTTCAGACAAAGGCTGAGAGCTGTTAGATGTTAATATTCCCAGAAGCTGGGAAACTGAGTGCTTCAGTCCTGTAGGTGGGGAGCTGTGTGGTACACTACAGACCCATGAACATTGTCTTATAAAAGGAAAAAAAATATAAAATAAGAATATATTAATAATATATATTAATATAATGTATAACATATTGATATAATTGTCTATGTACTAATTTTATATTTTTTCCAATTATGAGAAAATTTTGTTTCTAGAAAGAACTCCTGAAATCATAAGTGATAAATTAAACTTATTATCAAACTAAAAGGTCCAAATAGAGAATCATAGTCATTGGTATTTCCAAATTCATGAATTTGAACTGAAATAACACATTGATAACAATAGGACCCACATCTAATCTACTTTATGTTTTCATCAATGTTCTAAAAGTTTATTGTTGATCTTTGAATTTAGAACTAATAATTTCTTCTATTTATGGAGTTATAATATTTAGAAAACACAGCTTTCTAGTTGTGTATAATCGTGAGCCCAAGATAATTTATATCCTCATAACATCATTTATAAAATGAAAATATTGACAATCTTTTTTTAAAAAAGCCAAATATCAGTGAATGTCTGTTGCCTAAAATCTACCAGGAGGACATATTGCAGGGAGCAGGGTGAGGTAAGATGTGAAGAGCTATTAATCTGAACAGAAATATGTATATACACATATATCTATGTATAAGCAGTTATATGTATGTATATGTGCACATAAAAGTAAAAGGAATTTCTCTAAAATGTTCACTATTATACCCCCCAAAAAAAATCTCTGGCCAAAGACATGGTGATTTTTATTTTCTGTATTTCTTTTATTTTCTATAAAATTATCTATATCTATCTATCAAGCTATCTATCAAGCTATCTGTCTATCTGTCTAACCATTCATCAAGTGGATATACATCATATGTATTCCTTAGGTCACATTATATAGGAAAGCTAGCAAAGTATCAAGTTATTTTCATTTCTCTTAGCCTATGTACACTGGAGCATGAGGTAGAAGGAACTCTGGACTGTTCTGTTAACTTGAGCCAAGGGAAAGGAATAAATCCCTTACAGAAAGTAATGAAGACCACAATGTTTTCTTTTTAATCACCTGTCACATTTCTCTTATAGAAGATGCTTTAATGACAAAGGTGAGAGACTGAAGGACGCCCCAGTAATAGCTTTATCTCCTCTCCAACCCAGATGAACAGTCACTTGGTTTCAGGCTTTTGCTGTTGTTGGTGTTACAAAGAATGGTTTCTGTTTTTGTTTTTTCCTTTGGAAACAATGTTATTCCTTATTTACATTTTTTGAACCTCAGTTTATATGTCTCCATTTTTACTGACTCAGTTATATTGTGAATTTTGAATTTGATCTTGTCTTTACATACATTATTATCAAAACATTTATCATAAGAGATGTGCTAAAGAACAGAATCTCCAAATAGTTCAGAGAGAGCTGAATTTTCTTTTTTCGCTTTTCATATCTTTTGTTACTTGTCACCTAAGGAGTTACTAAACAGAGATTTGAATCTTCTGTTTTCCTCTCGCTCAGCACTCCTTACTTCTTTTACTGATAACACTTTACCGACTGGCTTCTCAGATGGTGGGATACAGTCAACACTGATGTTTTTTCTGATTGGTCAAACCAGCTTCCTTTCTTGTTTACTGTTGATAGGGTTAGTGATTTTGCTCTGACATAATATTATTGAAGTTTTTAAAAATGTATTTTCAACTGTTTTTTAGGCCAATTTAGAGATTGAGGGAAAGCTATAAATATGCAATCATTTTGCAAAACTTCCTGCCCTAAAAGATTAGACATTAAGTGAGGTTTTATTTTCTATTGCTTCAGGAAGTTACTTGATAATTTTGATGAATTTTTTTGTAACAAAGTTCTGTGGTTGTAAAGCAGAGGGATGCCTCTTGGTAAACACAAAAGCTCATTCTGTGCTGAGAGCCCAAACTTAAGATTTACTACCACGAGAGCTCTAGTCCTCAGCTTTTCAGACCTAAGAACTCGACTATTTCCTAAATTCAGTTAGATTCTGGGAGTCTTATATTTATCAAGGTCATAGGAGATCTACTATATACATTATAAATATTTGTGTCTAACTTACACTGATCATTTTATGAAGCGAAGGACTACTCACATTAGTTCAATATGAGGACTTTCTCCCTGTAGTATGCTAAAGTCAGTGGATTATTGCTTGATCATAGATCAGAACACCGTAGGGAACAGAATTTTCAGTGGTATCAGGTTAAGATAGCTTACAGATAGTTCATTCTCCCAAAAGGTGTGTCCTTACCAATATAATTCTAGCTTTTGATATTCCTGGTAAACATTTCCTCTTTCCTGCATAGCTCTTGAAATAACGCTATGCTTTCTATGAATCTTTATTTTCTGTTCATCCATTAACCATTAGCACTTTTTCTAGTAGGTATATGCTTTCTCTAGAGATACTAATGGCTTCTATAAGGTACAGTCACCTCTTGACCCCAATACATTTTGTATCCGTTTGTAGTTTAACTTTGAGAAGATAATATTCTATTTCAAATCCCAATCATCACCTTACTTTTGTTTCCCCGTTACCTGCTTAATAATGCCAATAATTTTTAACCTGCTAGTTTTACCATGGTTTGTCAATCCTGTATACACATGTGAATCACATGTAGAAAATTGTAAAATACAGATACTTGGGACTCATGCCATTCCAAATTTGAATCTCAAAGTGAAGTGGGGAAGTATATTTTTAAAATATCCCCCGGTTACTGTGATGAACCACCATGGCTTAAAACCACTAGTTTATACACTTGACTCAACTGCGAAGGTATATGATTTTCTGCAAGGATAAGAGGAAATCTGCTACAGTACCCAACCCACTGCTACATTTGATATATTCCTCTCCTGACCTAAGCAATTTCCACTTCTGATAGTTGAGAGTAAAAGAGTCATAATTGGGTTCCTTCTCTATCATACACTGAAATATATCAATAGTGATGAAAGTTGCTGGCTGTAGAGATAGTTTTCAATGCTAAAAACAAGGGCTAACCTTTACCTTGAGCAGACTATGTGCCACATACCAGGTAGTTTACCTCTGTGAACCTCTCTATTCATTTTTTTTTTTTGTTTCACTTGACAGCTGTATTTTAAGTAATAGGTATGTAACTGTACTTCACGAAATAAATGATATAATTAATACAGAATTTTAAAATATATATATATTCACTTAAAAGAAAAATGGGGAAAAGAAGCTTCAAAACAGAGTGTGCTGCTCTGCTAAGAATATGCATTCAAAGTATTCATCTCTCTCGTCTCAACATCCCCATTTTACAGTAAAGTGAATGGAAACACAGAGAGATCAAATAACTGACCAAAGCTCATAAATGATGAACAGATTGAAATCCTCTTAGTCTAACTCCAGAGTCTTCTATTTTTTTTAAAGAAAGAAAAAGCATTCATTCATTATTTCAAACAATGGACATTATAACTCAACAATGCACATTACTGGAAAAACACAACTGCAACTATAGTTCCCATATTAAGATAAAGAACTGATAATCACACTTAACACATTACAGAAATAAAAATTAATTTAATACATATTATAAATTAAATATTAACATTTCAGTTCAAACATATACAACTGTCAGAGTAAAAAGTTCTAAAAAAAATCATGTTTGTTATAGTAAAAACAATAAAAATTTAAACTTTTCAGTAAGTCATTACTCTAGGAAGAGGGGTTACTTTGCAGGACTCTGTGTGTGTGTGTATAGATCACTAGATCATTCAGAAAGCCTGGTAAAATCAGTGACTAGACATAACAGAATCTTATGTCAGAGCATTAACCACTATTTTTTATTATTTTCCATTCACTCAAGAGGCATACTGGGTAAAACAAAGCAAAACAAAAACAAACATGAAACAAAAGAGTTGGGCAACAAAATTGAAAAATGAACAAACTGTACATCAAACTGAAAAGCTTCTGCACAGCAAAGGAAACTATCAATAAAGTGAAAAAAAAACCTCTACAGAATGGGAAAAATATTTGCAAATCATATATCTGATAAGGAGTTAATATTCAAAATACATTAAGAACTCAAAAAACTCAATTGCAAAATCCCCCAAATAACCAGTTGAAAAGTGGCCAAAGGACCTGAATAGACATTTCTCCAAAGAAGACACATGAAAGGCCAACAAGTACATGAAAAGATGCTCAACATCAAGAGTTGTTAGGGAAATGCAAATTAACATAACAATGAGATATCGTCTCACACCTATTAGAATGGATATCATCAAACAGACAAGAGCTGACAAATGCTGGTGAGGGCACACTTGTCCCCTGCTGGTTGGATTGTATTTTGGTACAGCTACTATGGAGAACGGTATGAAGGATCCTTAAAAAATTAAAAATAGCACTACTGTATGATCCTGCAATTCTACTTCTGGGAATATGTTTAAAGGAAATAAAAACATTAACGGGAAAAGATATCTGCATCTCCAGGTTCATAGCAGCATTATTTATAATAGCCAAGAAGATGGAAACAACTTAAGTGTGCATCAAAGGATGAATGGGTAAAGAAGATGTGGTGTATACAATGGAATATTATTCAGCAGTAAAAAGAATGAAATCCTGCCATTTACAACAACATGGATGGACCTTGAAGACATTATGCTAAGTAAAATAAGTCAGAGAAAGAAAGACAAAGATTATATGATCTCACTTATCTGTGGAATCTAAACAAACAAACAAAATCGTAGGAAAAGAGATCAGACTTGTGGTTACCAGAGGCAGAGAGTGGGGGGAGAGGAAACTGGAGGAAGGTGGTCAAAAGGTACTAACTTCCAGTTGTAAGACAAATAAGTACTCGAGTTGTAATGTACAATGTGATGAACTTAGCTAACACTGCTGTATATATATAGGAGAATTGTTAAGAGAGTAAATCCAAGAGTTCTCATCACAAGGAATTTTTTTTCCTTTTTCTTTTCTTTTTATTGCATCTATATAAGATGGATGTGAGCTGAATTTATTGTGATAATCATTTCACAATATATGTAAATCTAACCATCATGTAGTATGCTTCAAATTTATAAAGCATGTCAATTATTTCTTAATAAAAATGGAAATAAATTAGAACAGAAAAAAAAAAGAAAGAAAAACCAGAGCACTTGGTTTCTTTTCTCCAGGACACATTATCTATAGATTGCAAACCAATGTATAAGGACATTCATGATTATACTAGAGATTTATATGCACATTTATAGCTAAGAATTGAGAAAGTTAGGTGGCAAAGCTTCAAGAAAGAGTGTAATCATGAGTAGCAAGGGCAGAATTGGCGGTTTGGATTAGAGAAGTAGAGGAGAGCATTCTTTCACTGCAGGGAAGTGTTAGGTAGGGAGCAAATGATTGACAAAAGGAAGTGGCTAAGCCAGCTGGGTTTCTTTGAGAGTAGGTAGAGGGATAAATGATTGATGATTTCTTTCTTGGGACTGGGCTTATATTCCGATTTGAGGAGAAATCTAGGGAGGACTTCCTTTTGGCCTTCTAGCTCTAATGAAAATACCCATGAAGAGGAAGTGGTTTCCAAAAGGGAAAATGGTGTGTAGGAGGTTTAAAGGGAGTGCTCTTAGGATCAGTGTCTGGAAGGAGCTGGGCTCAGGGAGACTTGAGCTGCCTTCACAGTTTTCTGCAGGTGGGATTCCGGGCTGGACCCTTGGTACTTGTGATGTGGCTTGCCCTTGAGTGAAACAACCTGCCTCAGCTTAGACAATTCCTTCAGGGCAGTTTAGGCCTTTCTGACAGCAGAATTGACAGCAGTTGGCGGAAATAGATCCTCAATTTCTGAAGGGGAATGTGGGTGGTGCTTCACTGTGTTCAGAGATTACTCTTTAATAGAGCAGTTGTCCTGAGCATCAGAATTAACTCAGTTAAATATATATATATATATATATATTTTTGAGTCCACTAAATCAGAATCTCTCTAAAGGAAGCCCAGATGACTGAATTAAAAAAAAAAATCTTCACAGGTAATTCTGCTAATAATTCAGGTTCGGGAACCTCTGATCTAAAGGGCATAAATTAACTCTTACGGAGCTTCAGAGATAATTATGCTTTTCTTCCTTGACTTTTCAGTAATCCCACATGGTATACACCACTCTTTAATGGGCAGAGCAGAAGGATGAAAGAAGAAATCACATTATGAATAGCTCTGGATTCAACGAAAGGGCACATAGGCATTTTAAGTGTACTCCACATTATATAAGAACAAAGGGATTAAGCACAATAGGAAGCCCATTACATTGCTATTGCATCTAGAAGAAATTAAAGGTTATGTTCAGACTATTATAAAATAGACATAAAACTATGTTAATTTATAAAATCTTCAGATATATACATAATGAGCTACCTGGGCAAGCAAATAACATAAGTAAAATTAATTTATGATTTTTGCAATGCAGAAACTCCTTTACGGTGGAAATAGCATACTATCTGTAAAATTTTAGTTCTAGTGCTTGGGGATAGACATTTAGAAAATTTTTACATGTTAAAAACTGCTGTGCAGCAGAAATTAACACAACATTGTAAAGCAACTATACTCCAATAAAAAATAAAATTAAAGAAAACCCTATATAACAGGATGTTTTGTCTGATTTTGTGGCCTGTTGCTCAGAATATATTATGAGGAGGGCTTGTTGTCACTTCTTGCTCCAAGTATTTGTCAGTATTTGACGTTTACTGCTGCATGTTTTGGGGCTATGCCCTTCCTCTCCAAATAGCTATTTGCCTCCAGAAATTGGTCTTCTCTTTCTCTGTCCTTGCCCCCTTTCCCAGTGAGTTTCGCTGATACATAAGACGTTGGATGGACCGAGGTAGATCTGGCTTGGACACAATTGCCAGATAGAACAGGGCCACTGTCCCTTTTTTTTCTTTTTGCGGTTCGAGGGCCTCTCACTGTTGCGGCCTCTCCCGTTGCGGAGCACAGGCTCCGTACGCGCAGGCGCAGCAGCCATGGCTCACGGGCCCCGCCGCTCCGCGGCGCGTGGGATCCTCCCGGACCATGGCGCAAACCCGTGTCCCCTGCATCGGCAGGCGGACTCTCAACCACTGCGCCACCAGGGAAGCCCCAGGGCCACTGTCTTTTCAGAAACAGCGTGCAGCTTGCAGGTGGGTGGATTTGATTGAGCCTTGATTGCAACATAGAACACCAGGGCCCTGTCTTTTTAGACATAATGTGAGACTAGTAGGCATTCTTTTCAGCCCTGAAATTGTTGAAACTTGTACATGGAGGTAACTTGTGAATGTTTTTAAAAAGCTGGAAAATTGAACAACTGTAACACTTGAGGCTCAACCAGATTTTCTGTGGGATAGGCATGACTAAGCATTAACATGGAAGGAGGAAGTATTTCTTCTCAACTTTGTGAAACATTTCTTCTATGGACTGGGAAGGAGTGGAGGGACTCCAGTAGCTGCAACAGAACTACTGTCAAGTCTCCAGCTTCTCTAGGTGGTGGAGGCTTCAGCTGAACCTGACTCCTCCACTCACAGTTCAGGGCAGTATTTTGATGCAGCTGAAGCAAGTAGGAGGGGGTTCTGTGGTGAACAAATCAAGGAAACTAGTGAGTTCTGAGTTTGACCTAAAGAGGCACCTTTGAGTTCCCATGAGAGAAGCTATAGGCAGTGAAAAGGAGAACAGATTCTTTGAGAAATACTCGCTAGGGAGCTTTGAAGCTTCCAAGAAAAGACAACCTTTTGAAAAGACAGAATTTCTGTTTGTTAATTAACCACCACCATGTGGGCTATTGCTAAAAGTGACCTCATTTCTAGGAGCAGAGTGGTGAAGCCTGACCATAATTATATGAAGAATCACTATGCTTGGAAAAGATGTTGAAATATGCTTTAGAGAAGGCAATTAATGCAAGGTTTGCATTATGGAATAAAGAATATGCAAATATCCTATGCCTGTTTGAAAACTCTCCTAAGAAATTATTTTCCCCACATCTGTAAGTGCCATAGTTGAGTAATTAAGCATAATTAAGCAAATTATTACCATGGCTGGGAACTTTTATATAAATTGGTGACTTTAGGTCACAAACAAGGAAATATAGTTATTCTTCTTTAAATAACTATAGGTACTGTGTCCTTTTCATTAGAGCCAATATTTAAAGTAGGAATATACAACCGTTGTTTCAGGCCACACTGTCTAGAGCAGGGCATGGATGGGATTTTCTGATTGCCTTAAATGTGTGACTCGCTCACTAAAGTCTTCGGGTTCTTCTGGCCCTTCAAAGAACAGAGTTCACGCAGTAAGTTCTTCTGCTGAGACATCTAGGAAGATCAGAGCCTGGCGATAGAGAGCCATTTATGCACAGAAGCAAGAGAGAAACTCTTCATTCTAAGAGCAGCACCTACTTGCTGACAACTTTAAAAAGAATCCTGCACTCCCTGGGAGGTCATGGTCCACTGGGTCCAATTCTCAGATGGCTGCAGTCCTGCAGTTCTCTTTCACCTGCAGTGACCCAAACAGAGAGGCTTTTTGCCCAAATAATATACAGTTTTATTCCCAGTGTCTACCCTTTCCCACAATGATGTTAGTTCTATATCCACCAGGATTCTTAAGGTACTATCACAGACCACAAGTATGCACCTTCCCAAAGAAGTGAGATGATTCAGCAGTTTTCATTGCCTGAAAGAGAGAGGCAGAGAGAGTGTGTGTGTGTGAGAGAGAGAGAGTGAGTGAGAAAGAGAATGAACCTGTGTATCCTTTGAAAGTTCTCAGAATTTTTTATGCCAGTAAAATTATTTGAATAGGACCACCTGAGACGTGATACACAGAAAGTGCATTAACCAGTCTTCCTGTCGTTGTGCCTGGTATGTGGTGTGGCCCTAACCTATTGATACCGGTTAAGCTCAGGTGATCTCGTCTGTCTCCCTTTTATCAGGAAGTTTCATCCTTTAGGCTCAGGGGAAGAATATGTTTACAGTGTTAAAGGCCCCACATCCAGATATTAGAAAATTCTCTGAAAAGCTTTTGGCTCTCATGCCAATGAAATTCTCAGTAACTGGTGCTGACATCTCCATCAGCCTGGGGTGAGTTGGCCTGCGGTCCTTTCACCGAACTCTCGTTCATTAGCACTTATCAAGCCAGACAAAACGTTATTTGATATTGAGTAGGTATAATTTCAAAGGGCACTGTGAGGCTAGTCCTATCCAGGAACATTTTTGCCATAGCCTTATATGCTTTACTTTGATTTAATGGGAAGTTCCTGAGTCAATTCCTTGAGTTTGACAACTTCTAGGTTTCTGTTTTCAGAATATCATTATCACAATCCACATATATTACCTTAAGGTGGAGAGAGATCCTGAAGCTTTATTTTAGTTTTCCAACAGGAAGTAACTAATATGCACATTTTTAATCTAATTGCCATTTTTAAAGACACAGGATGGCTAAGATACAGGACTGCTAAGTCTCAATGAGTAAGGATGAGTGTGGGGAGTTCATATTAATGTGTTAATCATTTATTGTGATAGTCACTTAGTTATAACACAAACTTGGGAACGGTTGTTTGGTCACCTATGTTTAAACAGTAGCACTTAAAGGGGCAGAGAAAACTAGTGTACAAAGAAATCCAAAGAATGTGGTAGTTACAGAAAGGGAAGCAGAGATAAGAGACGTACATGAGACAAATGTAGTAATTGCTTGAGTTTATGATGAATTTCTGTCTCCTGGTTCTGGTCTCACCTACTGCCTGGCAGCTCTTAACTGCCCTTGGGTACTCTGTGAAAACACTGTATCCTGGCAATTAATCTTTGTATTAGTTTGGAGTTAGTTTGAATTATTTCCTGTTACTTCATGCTAAAGAAGTCTAGATAAGGCAGTAAGAGGCATTAACTGGTAGATGTCTTCAGTAATTTAGGAGTGTAGTATACCTAGCACAATGTCTAGTCTATAGAACATACTGAATAAATATGGAAAGACAATCTAGCTAGGTGGTGGCAATGAAACTGGAAAAGACAGAGTGCAAACCAGAGATTTGTGATAAAGGAAAACCCCAAAGGATTTTGCAAGTGATAAAATATAAAAGAGAGGATTGATACCTGTGGTGAGGATTCAGGCTAGAGACAGCTGAGTCTAGAGGTAGATGACCTGTCACTTTTTCTCAAGATGACCCTATTTCAGTAACTTAAAAAAAAAATCTAAGAGCACAATTACTAATGGAAAAATAAGACCAAAGTAAGCAGTAATATGAAACATTTGCAATTTAAAAATTGGTCTCTTTCTATGTATTTGATGAGAAGAACAACTCTTCACTCTCCCCCACCCCTTTTATCCTTTGCTTCCTATGTACAGGTTAATGTTTTTAGGCATTAGAATGGAAGCTAAAGAGTGCTTTCTTTAGGAGATAATTTTTTGCTTTTTAATGCACATCAATTTAGCCCTAAACAATGCAATTTGAAATGGTGTGTTTCTATATCAGTGAAGGTGTTGGGAACGCAGTGAGTGAAAGAGACTTCTTGTAAATAGCCTCAGACATAGCAAGTCACAGATGAAGGACAGTGTATGCATTTTGTAGGATGGAAAGGACCATTAGTCACATCCATCTTTTCAGTCACTGAGAGAATGATCCCCATTAGTGACATCATTTTCTAATAATAAGAAAAATGTATGTATGTCCTTGGAAGTTCAATAAATAGTGAACCTTACACCTGAGAACTTTGCAGGCACCTGGGAAGGTTAATTAACTCTTTTATACTTTAAAATTTTATAGAATATTTTCTACATTACTAGAATAGTTTATTAAGTTGTATCTTGGTGACTATAAAACATAAATATAACCCTGTAAAATAAAGCTGAGAGAGAAAATATGTGAAAATTACTCAACACAGTGCCTGCACAATTAAGCTTTTTACGATAAGCAAATAAAGGAAGAAATGTTTTCCCAATCCAGTCCTGAGTTGATGTATCTAGTGTAAGATGCACCAGAGCCCTGAATCACAATACCTAGGTTTGCCTCTGGTTTTAGTTACAGTTGTGGACCCATGTCTGGAGGAGCTTAGACTCACCAACTACTGACCATGTTTCATCTCAAGTTCATGTTGCTTGTTGTTCTGCTTTGTACCCAGAGACTCCTCTGGTGCTTTGCCCACTCAATCTGGGCTTAAGCTCAGCCTAGAAATATGGACAAATTTACATCCCTAAGGCCAAACTTCAAATGGGAAAGAGAGCCAATGGAAAAAGTCTCCTGTCCATCAGATGAGCAATTAACACAGGTGTTCTGCCTGCTTCCCAGGTGGTCCTGGCAGCATTGACCCCAGGAAACTTGCTACTGCCTTCCTTATGTATTGGCTTTTCCTCTATCCTTATCTCACTTTCCTTGTTTCCTGACTTCAAATGAAATAACTGCCCCTAAGTCCTTGTCACTGGTTCTAGTTTTAAGGAATCCTAAGTTAAGACATTAGGTCATTGTAAATTAGAAGGTTAAAAAACAAAAAAAAAGGAATTTGTGCATCCTACACTGAAAATTTACTTTATTTCACCTATAATAGTGGGTATAAAACATTTTATACTCTGTGTTTATAAAAAGTGGTAGCTGAATTAAAATTTGCAGAACAAATCAGTCATTAGGGATTTTCCCAATTTCTGAAAATCAATTTCTCCTATCACTTTAAGTTTATATTATTTCTAGTAGTTAATGATTTATATAAATCAACACATCACTCATTAAATACACTAAATGGAAGAAATTTGTAAGTGAATAAGTTTTTTCAAAACAGAAATAATTCTCTTCTCAATTTGTAAGTGTTAATTTTGATATAACAAATTTCTTAATGGGGGGAAGCCACACTAATTCTGCAAATATTGTGCATAATAGAGATTTGAATTTTCCTCTTGAAATAAATTCCTTTAATTTCTTAAGGAAATATGTGAACTTTAAAAGGACAAAATGAAATTATTCTTCATGAATTAATTTCACTACTATTATGATTCTGTTATTATAGACCTTACAAAGTCTTCCTAGCATACACTTATAGGCTCCATTTGGTAACATAAAATAAATAGATTTGAAGGGCAAATCTACTTAAATCAGACTTTGAATACCTGGCAATATTTGAACACTATAAAAAACACTTTAACACTTTATCTAATTGTTAAAAATAATTTTCTAAAATTAATGATAAAGTATTTCAAAGTGAAGAAGAATGCTACTATTAAAAAGTGAATTTTTCAATTATTTACTCTTTAAAAAATATTCTCAGTTTGAATAACTCTTCTGGAAGACACGTTGAACATAAAAATGTTTCTATATGTAGAAACTTATATTTAAAGAAAAGCTTGAGTTGTTAAGAGGCATAGCCATCTATTAATCTGGAAATTTCTTTTTACTTAGCCTTCAAAGTCTTTCATAGTGTTCTCAAAATTTTATTTAGAGTCATTACTATCAACAAATATAGTTATAATGTGACAATAACGAATAAACAGAAAAATACTATTGTATGTTTATTTGGAAATAATGCGTATTTTTAAATCCAAAGTGACTATTAGTTAAAAATAAAATGATGGTAAGTGTCAGTTAGAAGCAAGCAGTTACTGACACAGGACTGGCAACTTAGGAGCTATTAATATTTGTATGTAACATGCATTCTTTACTCCTACTTTTAATTTACTTCAAGTGTAAATCTGAGGTTTTATACTCAGTCTTTGTTATAATAGTTAAAATAGTATTTTTTTTATAGTAGGAAAAGATAAGACATGCCATTTCAATGTTTTGTCCAAAATATTGTTGGGAAAAGAATCATTTAACCACATTTTGAAGGGTCCTGGCTATCATGGAAACAAGTACTTAGTTTGGTAGGTAAGAGGGACATATGAAAAGCTTTTAGCATGAATTTGGAGTGGGAAGTGCAGAGGACATATTCAAACCTGCAGTGTGGGAAAGTTAATTCAAAAGTTATATGTAAAAGATCATCATGGTCTTCTCCTGGAATTTACTGTGAATTCTCTGATGGTAGAAACCATAGCAACTTACACACTGTATGTATTTGTTGGCTTATTTATGATATAGATACTCAACGGATGTTGAATAAAGGGACAAAAGGAAGCCATTTATTCACCAAACATTTATTGAGCACCTGTATGGGCCAGACAATTCACTGAGTTTTAGAAATACAGTCAAGTGAAGAAGCTCATTTATTTCACTGACTCTACTGCTTTCGGTCGTGCTTTATGACAGATGTATCACATCGACCTCAACTCAGTGCCTCATGGAGGACCCTTCTGAAGCCAGTCTGTTTCTGTGCCTGTTTTATTACCTGTTGTCTTATTACCCATTGCTAGGCTGTTCTACTTTAACCTATAACTAAAGAGCCTTGAGAGCATCCTCTGTTCAGGCCCAGCTCATCACCAAATGAGCCCTAACTATCAATACTTCCCTAGGGAAGTAGATCCCCTTTGTCAGCTCCATCACTTGTGCCATGGGAATTCACTTATGCTTCTCAAGTAACATTGTACTTAAAACATCATTTGTAAGATTATCAAGTGTTTAAGATTTAGAAAATTGCCTAAGGAAACTTGATTTTTTTTTAAATGAAAAAGGTTCTCCTTATACAAAAATAGTGAGAACGTTGTACTTATCAAGCCCATCTAGCACCACTGAACAGAAAATCCCTTTGTCTGACATCTGTTCACTTATAGTAATTCTGATGTTGATGTATTTAAAATTGTGAACTTCTAATTGATTTTTCAGTATAATGACTTATTTATAGAAAAGGAAAGGAACACATCCAAAGCATTGCTTTTCTTTGAACTTCAGAAATTTTCAACATTACATATTAAGAATGTAGAAAGGTGATTTTATTTTTGTTTTGATTACTTTATGTTTT
Source organism: Monodon monoceros (assembly GCF_005190385.1). Classification (NCBI taxonomy): domain Eukaryota; kingdom Metazoa; phylum Chordata; class Mammalia; order Artiodactyla; family Monodontidae; genus Monodon; species Monodon monoceros. The sequence goes on from NW_021703777.1 coordinate 14,518,370, forward strand.
CTTCCTGATAGTAGCATCTTGATAAATTTGACAAGGAACTGGAAACCAAGTTGTCCCTATAGGTACAAGCCCAAGAAGAGCCTTCTGACATTTTTCAAAATAAGTGCAATGTGAATCTAAAAAAAAAGAGATAAATAAAAAAGACTAAAGCATTCCTTCCTGTCTTGGCCCTTTCCTTTGCTTGATTGGTCAGGAAAGATGATGTGATTCATCATCTTCACTTCAGCTGTTGGTATAAAACTTCCAGCAATGCTGACAGGATCAGAAGGACATCGCTTCCCCTTTGCCTCCTCCAAACCTCAGTTATGGTTAATTCAGCTATGGTGAAAGGAACAAACAGGAAATTTGAAAGCAACATTGCTTCACACAAAGTGTACTGTTTATTCCTCCATGCCCAAATTGATAAAAGTAAGCCATCATCATTCAACATGATGAAATCATGAAGAAGAATTACACATGTAACATATAAAATCATGCTTATTCCAAAACAGCTGACTCTCTCAGGAAGACAGCTTTTGAGTAGAACAAAGAAAACACACTGGAATGTTGTCTTCCAGAAACAACTAGTATCATGTTTTCTTCTTTTTCTTTTTTTTCTCACATCTTTATTGGAGTATAATTGCTTTACAATGGTGTGTTAGTTTCTGATTCATAACAAAGGGAATCAGCTATACATATACATATATCCCCATATCTCTTCCCTCTTGCATCTCCCTCCATCCCACCATCCCTATCCCACCCCTCTAGGAGGTCACAAAGCACCAAGCTGATCTCCTGTGCTATGCGGCTGCTTCCCACTAGCTATCTATTTTACATTTGGCAGTGTATATATGTACATACCACTCGCTCACTTTGTCCCAGCTTACCCTTCCCCCTCCCCATGTCCTCAAGTCCATTCTCTAGTAGGTCTGCGTCTTTATTCCCAACTTGCCCTTAGGGTCTCCATGACCTTTTTTTCTTTCCCTTAGATTCCATATATATGTGTTAGTATACAGTATTTGTTTCTCTCTTTCTGACTTACTTCACTCTGTATGACAGACTCTACATCCATCCACCTCACTACAAATAACTCAATTTCGTTTCTTTTTATGGCTGAGTAATATTCCATTGTATATATGTGCCGCATCTTCTTTAACCATTCATCTGTCAAGGGACACTTAGGTTGTTTCCATGTCCTGGATATTGTGAATAGAGCTGCAATGAACATGATACTACATGACTCTTTTTGAATTCTGGTTTTCTCAGGGTATATGCTCAGGAGTGGGATTGCTGGGTTGTATGGTAGTACTGTTTTTAGTTTTTTAAGGAACCTCCATACTGTTCTCCATAGTGGCTGTATCAATTTACATTCCCACCAACAGTGCAACAGGGTTCCCTTTTCTCCACACCTTCTCCAGCATTTATTGTTTGTAGAGTTTTTGATGATGGCCATTCTGAGTGGTGTGAGGTGATACCTCATTGTAGTTTTGATTTGCATTTCTCTAATGATGTTGAGCATTCTTTCATGTGTTTGTTGGCAATCTATATATCTTCTTTGGAGAAATGTCTATTTAGGTCTTCTGCCCATTTTTGGATTGGGTTGTTTGTTTTTTTCATATTGAGCTGCATGAGCTGCTTGTAAATTTTACAGATTAATCCTTTGTCAGTTGCTTCATTTGCAAATATTTTCTCCCATTCTGAGTGCTGTCTTTTTGTCTTGTTTATGGTTTCTTTTGCTGTGCAAAAGATTTTAAGTTTCAATAGGTCCCATTTGTTTATTTTTGTTTTTATTTCCATTTCTCTAGGAGGTGGGTCAAAAAGGGTCTTGCTGTGATTTATGTCATAGAGTGTTCTGCCTATATTTTCCTCTAAGAGTTTGATAGTGTCTGGCGTTACATTTAGGTCTTTAATCCATTTTGAGTTTAGTTTTGTGTATGGTGTTAAGGAGTGTTCTAATTACATACTTTTACATGTAGCTGTCCAGTTTTGCCAGCACCACTTATTGAAGAGGCTGTCTTTTCTCCACCGTATATTCTTGCCTCCTTTATCAAAGATAAGGTGACCATATGTGTGTGGGTTTTTCTCTGGGCTTTCTATCCTGTTCCATTGATCTATATTTCTGTTTTTTGCCAGTACCATACTGTCTTGATTACTGTAGCTTTGTAGTATAGTCTGAAGTCAGGGAGCCTGATTCCTAAAGCTCCGTTTTTCTTTCTCAAGATTGTTTTGGCTATTCGGGGGTCTTTTGTGTTTCCATACAATTTGTGAAATTTTTTATTCTAGCTTTGTGAAAAATGCCATTGGTAGTTTGATAGGGATTGCATTGAATCTGTAGATTGCTTTGGGTAATATAGTCATTTCCCAATGTTGATTCTTCCAATCCAAGAACATGGTATATCTCTCCATATATTTGTATCATCTTTAATTTCTTTCTTTTATTTCTATAGTGTCTTATAATTTTCTGCATACAGGTCTTTTGTCTCCTTAGGTAGGTTTATCCCTAGGTATTTTATTCTTTTTGTTGCAGTGGTAAATGGGAGTGTTTTCTTAATTTCACTTTCAGATTTTTAACCATTAGTGTATAGGAATGCAAGAGATTTCTGTGCATTGATTTTGTATCCTGCTACTTTACCAAGTCCATTGATTAGCTCTAGTAGTTTTCTGGTAGCATCTTTAGGATCCTCTATGTATAGTATGTGATCTACAAACAGTGACAGCTTTACTTCTCCTTTTCCGATTTGGATTCTTTTATTTCTTTTTTTTCTCTGATTGCTGTAGCTAAAACTTCCAAAACTATGTTGAATAATAGTGGTGAGAATGGGCAACCTTGTCTTGTTCCTGATCTTAGTGGAAATGGTTTCAGTTTTTCACCTTTGAGGATGATATTGGCTGTGGCTTTGTCCTTTATGGCCTTTATTATGTTGAGGTAAGTTCCCTCTATGCCTACTTCCTAGAGGATTTTTATCATAAATGGGTGTTTAATTTTGTCGTAAGCTTTTTCTGCATCTGGTGAGATGATCATATGGATTTTCTCCTTCAATTTGTTAATATGGTGTATCACATTCATTGATTTGCGCATACTGAAGAATCCTTGCACTCTTGTGATAAACCCCACTTGATCATGGTGTATGATCCTTTCAATGTGTTGGATTCTGTTTGCTAGTATTTTGTTGAGGATTTTTGCATCTATGTTCATCAGTGATATGGGCCTGTAGTTTTCTTTCTTTGTGACATCTTTGTCTGGTTTTGGTATCAGGGTGATGGTGGCCTCATAGAATGAGTTTGGCAGTGTTCCTCCCTCTGCTATATTTTGGAAGAGTTTGAGAAGGATAGGTGTTAAGTCTTCTCTAAATGTTTGATAGAATTTGCCTGTGAAGCCATCTGGTCCTGGGCTTTTGTTTGTTGGAAGATTTTTAATCACAGTTTCAATTTCAGTGCTTGTTATTGGTCTGTTCATGTTTTCTATTTCTTCCTGGTTCAGTCTCGGATGGTTGTGCATTTCTAAGAATTTGTCCACTTCTTCCAGGTTGTCCATTTTATTGATATTTAGTTGCTTCTAATCTCTCATTATCCTTTTTATTTCTGCAGTGTCTGTTGTTACTTCTCCGTTTTCATTTCTAATTCTATTGATTTGATTCTTCTCCCTTCTTTTCCTGATGAGTCTGCCTAATGGGTTATCAGTTTCGTATATCTTCTCAAAGAACCAGCTTTTAGTTTTACTGATCTTTGCTATCATTTCCTACATTTCTTTTTAATTTCTTTCTGATCTGATTTTTATGATTAATATCCTTCTGCTAACTTTGGGTTTTTTTTTGTTTGCATTCTCTAATTGCTTTAGGTGTAAGGTTAGGTTGTTTATTTGAGATGTTTCTTGTTTCTTAAGGTAGGATTATATTGCTCTAAACTTCCCTCTTAGAACTGCTTTTGATGCATCACATAGGTTTTGGGTCATCGTGTTTTCATTGTTATTTGTTTCTAGGTATTTTTTTTTTCTCTTTGATTTCTTCAGAGATCTCTTGGTTATTAAGTAGTGTATTGTTTAGCCTCCATGTGTTTGTATTTTTTGCAGATTTTTTTCCTGTAATTGATATCTAGTCTCATACTGTTGTGGTCGGAAAAGATACTTGATACGATTTCACTTTTCTTAAATTTACGAAGGCTTGATTTGTGACCCCAAGATATGATCTATCCTGGGGAATGTTCCATGAGCACTTGAGAAGAAAGTGTATTCTGTTGTTTTTGGATGGAATGTCCTATAAATATCAATTAAGTCCATCTTGTTTAATGTATCATTTAAAGCTTGTGTTTCCTTTTTTATTTTCATTTAGGATGATCTGTCCATTGGTGAAAGTGGGGTGTTAAAGTCCCCTACTATGATTGTGTTACTCTTGATTTCCCCTTTTATGGCTGTTAGTGTTTGCCTTATCTATTGAGGTGCTCCTATGTTGGGTGCATAGATATTTACAATTGTTATATCTTCTTGGATTGATCCCTTGATCATTATGTAGTGTCCTTCATTGTCTTTTGTAATAGTCTGTTTGAAAGTCTATTATGTCTGATATGAGAATTGCTACTGCAGCTTTCTTTTGATTTCCATTTGCATGGAATATCTTTTTCCATCCCCTCACTGTCAGTATGTATGTGTCCCTAGGTCTGAAGTGGGTCTCTTGTAGACAGCATATATAAGGGTTTTGTTTTTATATCCATTCAGCCAGTCTATGTGTTTTGGTTGGAGTATTTAATCCATTTACATTTAAGGTAATTATCGATATGTGTGTTCCTATTACCATTTTCTTCATTGTTTTGGGTTTGTTATTGTAGGTCTTTTCCCTCTCTTGAGTTTCCTGCCTAGAGACATTCCTTTAACATTTGTTGTAAAGCTGGTTTGGTGGTGCTGAATTTCCTTAGCTTTGCTTGTCTATTAAAGGTTTTAATTTCTCCTTTTAATCTGAATGAGATCCTTGTAATATTTGTTGTAGGTTTTTCCCTTTCATCACTTTAAATATGTCCTGCCACTCCCTTCTGGCTTGCAGAGTTTCTGATGAAAGATCAGCTGTTAACATTATGTGGATTCCCTTGTATGTTATTTGTTGTTTTTCCCTTGCTGCTTTTAATATTTTTTCTTTGTATTTAATTTTTGATAGTTTGATTAATATGTGTCTTGACGTGTTTCTCCTTGGATTTATCCTGTATGGGACTCACTGTGCTTCCTGGACTTGATTAACTATTTCCTTTCCCATATTAGGGAAGTTTTCAACTATAATCTCTTCCAATATTTTCTCAGTCCCTTTCTTTTTCTCTTCTTCTTCTGGGACTCCTAGAATTCGAATGTTGGTGCATTTAATATTGTCTGAGATGTCCCTGAGACTGTCCTCAATTCTTTTCCTTCTTTTTTCTTTATTCTGCTCTGCAGTAGTTATTTCCACTATTTTATCTTCCAGGTCACTTATCCATTTTTCTACCTCAGTTTCTCTGCTATTGATCCCTTCTAGATAATTTGTAATTTAATTTATTGTGTTGTTCATCATTGTTTGTTTGCTTTTTAGTTCTTCTAGGTCCTTGTTAAATGTTTCTTGTATTTTCTCCATTGTATTTCCAAGATTTTGGATCATCTTTACTATCATTATTCTGAATTCTTTTTTAGCTAGGCTGCCTATTTCCTCTTCATTTGTTAGATCTGGTGGGTTTTTACCATGGTCCTTCATCTGCTGTGTGTTTCACTGTCTTCTCCTTTTGCTTAACCTACTGTGCTTGGGGTCTCCTTTTTGCAGGCTGCAGGTTCGTAGTTCCTGTTGTTTTTGGTGTCTGCCCCCAGTGGCTAAGGTTGGTTCAGTGGGTTGTGTAGGCTTCCTGGTGGAGGGAACTAGTGCCTCTGTTCTGGTGGATGAGGCTAGATCCTGTCTTTCTGGTGGGCGGGTCCACGTCTGGTGGTGTGTTTTGGGGTGTCTGTGGCCTTATTATGATTTTACGTAGCTTCTCTGCTAATGGGTGGGGTTGTGTTCCTGTCTTGCTAGTTGTTTGGCATAGGGTGTCCTGCACTGTAGCTTGCTGGTTGTTGAGTGGAGCTGGGTCTTGGCGTTGACATGGAGATCTCTGGGAGATTTTTGCCATTTGATATTATGTGGAGCTGGGAGGTCTTTGGTGGACCAATGTCCTGAATTTGGCTCTCCCATCTCAGAGGCACAGCCCTGATGCCTGGCTAGAGCACCAAGACCCTGTCATCCACATGGCTCAGAATAAAAGTGAGATAAAAAGAAAGAAAGAAAAAGATAAAATAAAAAAGTTATATTTGCTTAATAAAGCAAAACTATGCAGAAAAAAATCACACATAGAAGCATACACATACACACTCACAAAAAAAGAAAAAGGGAAAAAAGTATATATATATTGTTGCTCCCAAAGTCCACCTCCTCAGTATGGGATGATTCGTTGTCTATTCAGGTATTCCATAGATGCAGGGTACATCAAGTTGATTGTGGACATTTAATCCACTGCTCCTGAGGCTGCTGGGAAAGATTTCCCTTTCTATTCTTTGTTTGCACAGCTCCTGGGGTTCAGCTTTGGACTGGCCCTATATTGGCGTGTAGGTCGTCTTAGGGCATCTGGTCTTCGCTCAGATAGGATGGGGTTAAAGGAGCAGCTGATTTGGGGGCTCTGGCTCACTCAGGCTGGGGGGAGGGAGGGGTACGGAGTGTGGGGCATGTGGGGCAAGCCTGTGGTGGCAGAGGCTGGTGTGACGTTGCACCCACCAGAGGAGGACCGTGTGTTCTCCCAGGGAAATTGTCCCTGGATCACGGGACCCTGGCAGTGGCTGGGTGCACAGGCTCCCAGGAGGGGAAGTGTGGAGAGTGACCTCTGCTTGTACACAGGCTTCTTGGTGGCTGCAGCAGCACCCTTAGTGTCTCATGCCCGTCTCTGGGGTCCGCGCTGATAGCCGCGGCTTACGCCTCTCTCTGGAGCTCCTTTAAGGGGTGCTCTTAATCCCCTCGCCTCATGCACCCGGAAATAAAGAGGCAAAAAAAAGTCTCTTGCCTCTTCGGCAGGTCCAGACGTTTTCCCGGACTCCCTCCCGGCTAGCCGTGGCACACTAGCCCCCTTCAGGCTGTGTTCACGCCGCCAACCCCAGTCCTCTCCCGGCATCCGACCGAAGCCTGAGCCTCAGCTCCCAGCCCCGCCTGCCCCGGCGGGTGAGCAGACAAGCCTCTCGGGCTGGTGAGCGCTGGTCGGCACCGATCCTCTGTGCGGGAATCTCACTGCTTTGCCCTCCGCAACCCTGTGGCTGCACTCTCCTCTGTGGCTCCGAAGCTTCCCCCTCCGCCACCCGCAGTCTCCGCCCGCGAAGGGCCTTCCTAGTGTGTGGAAACCTTTCCTCCTTCACAGCTCCCTCCCACTGGTGCAGGTCCCGTCCGTATTCTTTTGTCTCTGTTTTTTCTTTTGCCCTACCCAGGTACGTGGGGAGTTTCTTGCCTTTTGGGATGTCTGAGGTCTTCTGCCAGCATTCAGTATGTGTTCTGTAGGGGTTGTTCCACATGTAGATGTATTTCTGATGTATTTGTGGGGAGGAAGCTGATCTCCACGTCTTACTCTTCTGCCATCTTGAAGCTCCTCCCCTCAGCTTTTGTTTTTTTTTTTTAAAGAGGAGTGATTTTGTCATGTATGCAATGCTATTATTATGATGTAAAATATTGAATCTCCAATTTTTCTTTGAGTTTATTGTCCCATGAGCTTGAATTTATGGCTTTGATCAGTTTGAAAACTCGTGCTGTCATCTTGGGCAACATCAGCATTTGCCTGGAGGTTCTTACATCAAGTTTTTAAGGAAATTTGAATTCCAAGCTCTAACTGTCCAAAACAGACAGAACATAAAATAACCTACAGGTAAAAGATGTAGCATATAGAACAGTATGTAACTTTTCTGAGTGATACAAAAGAAGGCTCAAATAATGGAAAGGGTACCATGATTCCTGATTCAGAAGGCAGAATATTATAAAAAATTTGTTTTTCTAAAGTGAAATTGTATAGTGAGATAAATTTCTTTATAATTTGACAAAACAGTTCTTAAGTTATTGAACAAGGAAAAATTAAGAAAATTTGGAGAAAAAATTAAAAGTAGAATAATAACAATCCAGGGCAATTTCTACTAGATATTAAAATGTTACAATTAGGTTTAGTCCCAAGACTGAGCAGAATAAATAGTTTGTAATGAGACAAAGACATAAAAAAATTATATAACATTTAAAAAACAATAAAATAGAAATTAATTGATCTATGGATTTTTAAAATAAAAATCATTAGAATAATTGGTTAACTCTATTGTAAACAAATACATTTAGATCACATATCAAACCATACCAAATTAAATTTCAGCTGGATGGAAATGGTTAAAGAATGATATGAACTCTAAAAACTTAGAAAAAATATATATGCCCTTTCTTTCAGAGGGAAGATTATTCTTATTTTGAAATCAGTGGTAAAGGACACAAAATAAATACAGATATGTTAGATTACATGATCACTGGAGAAACTTTATTATGGCAAATAAAATTAAAGGCAAATTATTAATTAGCAAACATTATTAATAATGGCTAAAAGAAAATATTAAAGATATATATTTAATATTATAAATATTATTGCATTATATAATACATATTATATCACCATAAGGAAATTATTGTAATATATCAATAACATATAAATGAAAACGGAAATTACACAATGTAAAAATCATGAAATACAAAAGAAAATTCAGAAAATTCTATGTTTGTACTAGAAATTAAACACATGAAAAATTTAAATAACAGTCTTTTTTTTAAGTAAAGCGTCCATTTATAAAGGATTAAACAAAATATTTAAGATGATGTGGTAAAAGAGATGTTTTCTTATATTGCTGCTGGGATATAAGTTGTTACAAACTTTTAGAAAAAAATGATTATATTTATCAAGAATTATAAAAGTAATAATCCCTAAGTAGTACAGTCTATGAATCTTTTCTAAGAAAACAACCTAAATTATAAAAGACATTTATGTATAAAAATGTTTATAACAAATTACCTATAATAGCTTAATTTGAGAATATCAGGAAATGCTTAAGTAAGATATTTTGCAGGTAAAACTAGATTTATATAGATTTAATAATAAATGTCCATATTATGTTTTATTTTATATTAAAGGAAAACATTCAGATATCACATGCAGCATGTGTCAGCTATGTATAGATCAAACACACACACAAAAGGAAATAAACTAACATTTAATAACTTATTTTCTTATATCTTCTCACAGGTCTTCTCTAAATTTTTAATAATGATTCTTTCCAATAGGAAAATTTAATAACCAAAATGAATAGAAGAGGAATGCAAATGGCTTATTTTATTGAAGTAAAAATACCCTAAATATATGCTTTTTATAGATAAGAATATTGAACAAATTCATATTTTCAATTCCTCATTAGTTAATGATAGTAAAAATGAATTTTTACATAGAATAAATTCATGTGTTCAATTCTGCACTAATTAATATTTTATTGGTTATAATTTAAAATAACAAGTTTTTTTGCATCCTGACAGTACAATTCTAAATGTCACTTATATGACTATACAGATGAGAATAGAAATATTTTTCAACATTTTAGATGCAGGAATTCTACTGAATATTAAAACATAATTATAAAACTACAACTATTTAAAGTTTCTGTAACCAGTAAAAGAGAAAAAACATTGATGGAATCCATAAACAGTACATACTTTGAATATTGTTTTTAAAATATCACTATGTTAGGCTGAGTGCCCACGGAAACAGCCTGAGGTGAAGACTGGGATTAATCTGTAGGAGGTACAATGTCAGGATCTTAAGAGTAAAGGACAAGGGAACTAAGTCAAGGAAGGAAGGAGAATCATGAAAGATGATACAGCAGCATGCTGGTCACTACTTCACTATGACTTAGGAGAAAGCTGATGACCACTTGGCAGGTCGGTCAGCATGGCCTCACCTCATAGTACACGGAAATCATACCTTGTTGCTGTCTACTGCAGGAAGAAAGAAAAGGGCTCCTGTTTCCCAGTCATCAAATGTTCATCCACAGGAAGTTACATCCACACTCCTTCACACACACACACACACACACACACACACACACACACTTCAGGTTGCATTATCTGGCCCCTTTGGTGGTTGTTTGGGGCACCAGATCTGTTACCCTATGGTGTGGTGCAACATTCAAGTTCAGAAGGAAGGAACCAGAAACTGAGGCAAATGTCTGGTTGCCTGACTGTGCAGTGGCAGTTAAAAGTCACAGCAAGGCTTCATGGACCTCAGTGGAATAGGTCAGCTACAGCAGTAGCTGAGGAGGAGCAAGCATGTGCAGGGAATGGTGGTGCCAGGGAAATCTGAGGAGGTGTGTATATCCAACACAATGGCTATCCCTTACGAGTTCAAATGTGCTATAATCTCTCCCATAAGAAGCTGAAACTCAGAGAATAAAAATTTATTTATCCCTCATTCTTCCTGCCTACTCTCCTTTCTCTCTTTTAGAGTCAACGTTATCAAAAACATTACCTGTAATCACTGTGACATTTCAACAATCTCAATTTCCTCCCAGCTGTTACTCAGGGCTCTTCTTGTATCAGCTTTAAACATTTCAGTGGGAGTTCTGATCTGATGGCTGTGCCACTCTTTCACTATTCCCCCCACCCCTGGTTCTTGTACTCCCTCTTTTCAGCTTGGATTCCACCTTTAAAAACTCCCTGGCAACTCTTCCGTGTTCTTATCTCACAAGCACTTGGCACAGCTAATCACTCTCCTTTTTCATCAACATCTCTTTCCCTGGCTTCAGCGTTTATTTCCCCTGTTTTTTCTCCAGCCTCACTAGCCATTTTCTATCTGTCTATTTTTTGGGTGCCTCTCCTCTGCTCAACTTCTAAATGCTGTCATGCTGCAGGGCTTTGTGCTAACGCACACAGCGACGGTTGAGTACTGTTTCTCTGCATGAATCAACTCTGTCTCCTGCCTGTCTCCACTTTGCTCATAGCCATATTGTTCACTGTAGCCACATGCTGTTATTTTGGTTTCTCAGACATACCAAGATCTGGTTATTCTCAGGGATTTTGCATAAGCTCTTCCCTCCGCCTGGAAATCTTTTTTTCCAGATATTCAAAGGATGACTTTTCCTATAATTTGGATCTAAAGTTAAAATATAATTAAGGAGGACTTCTTCAACTACAACTAGTCTGTAAGATGCCTCCATTTCAACTGTGTTTTCCTATTCATTTTTCTAGGCATTTATTTATTTATTTACTTAACATCTTTATTGGAATATAATTGCTTCACAATGGTGTGTTAGTTTCTGCTGTATGATTAAGTGAATCAACTATACATATACATATATCCCGATATCTCCTCCCTCTTGCGTCTCCCTCCCAACTTCCCTAACCCACCTTCCCTATCCCACTTCTCCAGGTGGACACAAAGCCACGAGCTGATCTCCCTGTGCTATGCGGCCGCTTCCCACTAGCTATCTATTTTACATTTCGTGGTGTATATATGTCCGTGCCACTCTCTCACTTCGTCCCAGCTTACCCTTCCCCCCCGTCCTCAAGTCCATTCTGTACGTCTGCATCTTTATTCCTATCCTGCCCCTAGATTCTTCAGAATCTGTTTTTTTTTGATTCCATATATATATACGTGTTAGCATACGGTATTTGTTTTTCTATTTCTGACTTACTTCACTCTGTATGACAGATTCTGGGTCCATCAACCTCGCCACAAATAACTCAATTTCGTTTCTTTTTATGGCTGAGTAATATTCCATTGTATATATTTGCCACATCTTCTTTATCCATTCATCTGTCGATGGACACTTAGGTTGCTTCCATGTCCTGGCTATTGTAAATACAGCTGCAATGAACATTGTGGTACATGACTGTTTTTGAATTATGGTTTTCTCAGGGTATATGCCCAGTAGTGGGATTGCTGGGTTGTATGGTAGTTCTATTTTTAGTTTTTTTAGGGAACCTCCATACTGTTTTCCATAGTCACTGTATCAATTTACATTCCCACTAACAGTGCAAGAGGGTTCCCTTTTCTCCACACCCTCTCCAGCATTTACTGTTTGTAGATTTTTTGATGATGGCCATTCTGACTGGTGTGAAGTGATACCTCATTGTAGTTTTGATTTGCATTTCTCTAATGATTAGTGATGTTGAGCATTCTTTCATGTGTTTGTTGGCAATTTGTATATCTTCTTTGGAGAAACATCTGTTTAGGTCTTCTGCCCATTTTTGGATTGGGTAGTTTGTTTTTTTGATATTGAGCTGCATAAGCTGCTTGTAAATTTTACAGATTAATCCTTTGTCAGTTGCTTCATTTGCAAGTATTTTCTCCCATTCTGAGGGCTGTCTTTTCCTCCTGTTTATAGTTCCCTTTGCTGTGCACAGCTTTTAAGTTTCATTAGGTCCCATTTGTTTATTTTTGTTTTTATTTCCATTTCTTTTGGAGGTGGGTCAAAAAGGATCTTGCTGTGATTTGTGTCATAGAGTGTTCTGCCTATGTTTTCCTCTAAGAGTTTGATAGTGTCTGGCCTTACATTTAGGTCTTTAACCCATTTTGAGTTTATTTTTGTATATGGTGTTAGGGAGTATTCCAATTTCATTCTTTTACATGTAGCTGTCCAGTTTTCCCAGCACCACTTATTGAAGAGGCTGTGTTTTTTCCATTGTATCTTCTTGCCTCCTTTATCAAAGATAAGGTGACCATATGTGCGTGGGTTTATCTCTGGGCTTTCTATCCTGTTCCATTGATCTATATTTCTGTTTTTGTGCCAGTACCAAACTGTCTTGATGACTGTAGCTTTGTAGTATAGTCTGAAGTCAGGGAGCCTGATTCCTAAAGCTCCGTTCTTCTTTCTCATGATTGCTTTGGCTATTTGGAGTCTTTTGTGTTTCCATACATATTGTGAAAATTTTTATTCTAGTTGTGTGAAAAATGCCATTGGTAGTTTGGTAGGGATTGCATTGAATCTGTAGATTGCTTTGGGTAATATAGTCATTTTCACAATGTTGATTCTTCCTATCCAAGAACATGGTATATCTCTCCATCTATTTGTATTATCTTTAATTTTTTTCATCAATATCTTATAATTTTCAGGTGATCTCCATGTCTCACTCGCCTGCCATCTTGAAGGCCCCCTTTCTTGGCATTTAAAAGAATCTCATCCCTTTTTAATTGTTCCATTAGAGTAGGATGTATCTCTTCCTACTGTAAGAACACCTGTTGAGAACACAGGCCTTATCTGTCTTGCTCATCAGCATATGGAGCTGTACTAATGTAATTCACAGTAGGCATACAATAAATAGCTTTTAATGAATAACACTAAAACAACATTATAAGGCATTTTTACTGATCAAATAACCTAACATTTACAAAAAAGAAAATATCAGGGCTGATATGAGAGCATGAGTATTGTGCAATTGTCATTTTCATATTTCAAGTTGGATTCTGACTTGTTTTCAAAACGTATTTTGGCAATGCACACCAAAAACATAAATATATATATGCTCTGTGATCAGTTATAAATAATGCCCAGTTAATTATTGATTGACTCTTAACAGTATAGAACCTCATACCTATAACAGTGATATTTTGCCTATGGGCAAAAATTATACATATATGATGTGCAGTTGTTTTTAGCTTGCTTTGTAATAACTTCACTTATGGTTCAATGATGTTTAGTTTTTTCTCCTCAGATTTATTGAGGTATAATTGACAAATAAAAATTGTATGCATTTAATAATACAACTTGATGTTTTGATATATATTGCATTGTGAAATAATCACCACAATCAAGCTACTTGAGATATTTATCACCTCACATAGTTATCATTTTCTTCCGTGTGTGCATGTGTGTGTGTGTATGTGTGTGTGTATGGTGAGAACACTTAAGATCTATTCTCTTAGCAAATTTCGAGAATACTATAAAATATTGTTGACTATAATCACCTTGTTGTACATTGCGTGTCCATAACTTGACCAATATCTTCCCATTCCTTCTCCTCCTAGCCCCTGAAAACCACCATTCTACCCTCTGTTTCTATGTGTTTCACTATTTAGATTCCACATATAAATGAAATGATGCAGTATTTATATTTCTGTGTCTGGCTTATTTCACTTAACATAATGTCCTTCAGGTCCATGAATATTGTCACAAATGATAGCATTTCCTTCTTTTTTAAGGTTGAGTAATGTTTATATCTATAGATATAATTTTCTTTATACATTCATCTGCCAAAGGGCATTCAGATGTTTCCATATCTTGGCTGTTGTGAATAATGCTACAGTGAACCTGGGAGTGCAGCTATCTCTTCAAGATCCTGATTTCATTTCCTTTGAATATATACCCAGAGTGGGATAGTTGGATCATACAGTAGTTCTATTTTTAATTTTTGAAAAACATCCATACTGTTTCCCATAATGGCTATACCAATTTACATTCCCACCAGCAATGTACAAGGGTTCCCTTTTCTTTTGAAAAATGTCTATTCAAGTCCATTGACCATTTAAAAATCCAGTTATTTTGTCTATTTTTCCTATTACACTGATATCAAATGTCTTAGCTGGCATATAGACATGCAGTATATAATTTGCAGGGGGAGATTACAAAGACATCTTAGATCACTACATAAATAGTATGTTTACAAGTATCTGAATCCATCAGACTGCCTAGAAAAACACGTTATGTAAACTACATATCCTTTTCCCTGTGTGTGTGTATATATACCTAAAATAGTCTATTTTCTTTTTATTTTTCAACATTCCTATTTAATAGGCTATAGTAAATATTATACACACACACACACCAACACCCCACAGCTAAGTAAATAGAATAAATTGAGCTTTAAATGGAAATGAAAAGGAAAGTTTGCTTTCTAAAGACTAAATTTCCACTAACTTAGTAATGAAATAAATCATATAAGACTGCCATGAACATAGACAATTTGGTAGGAAAAAAGGGCTTGGAGTTCTTGCTCATTTTAAGTGATAGATACTGTCTATAGCAAAATGGTTATGCTGTAATAACTTGAATAAGTTACATTACACTTCTTTTGTATATCTAGTTGATGCTGCAACAAATAACAAGTAAAAATGGTTGTTAGAAATTTTGATCATATAAAGTCCTACATCAGCACTTAATAAGCATGGAGAAAAATGTGTGAAGCTCAGTTCACTTTTAAATTAGCTGTCAAGGTATATTATAGGTTCTACTGCTTCTTCCTAAATAATTTCTGTATAATTAGCAGCAGCCTTTTATATTTTTATTTATAACATGGGATTTACTGCAGTCACTTTTATATAAGTTAAAATTAACCTTATATCTTGTATTAAAAATACAAACTCAAGTCATGTTTGATATCACAAGCTGACTGCTGTGATTTTCACTATTTCACCCACTGATTTATTGAAAAGTCTTTTTATATGATTTAGGCATACTAAGAATTTTCATCAAGGATGAATTTTAATTTTTTGTTAAAATATACTTTACCCACATCTTTTAAAATGTTCATGTTTTTTCCCCCATGAATTTGTTAGTGTGATAAAATATAATGCTGATTTTTATAATGATAAATGTCCATGTATTCCCTGAATAAACCCAATTTCATCATATTATTTTTATAAAAAGGATACTGCTACATTCAATTTGCTAATATTTTATGTAATATTTTAACATCTATAGTCACAGCCAAAATTGATCTGTACGTTTATTCCCATGGGTAGTTTTTGCTTGGTAACTGCAGTGGACTGAATGTTTGTGTCCCTGCAAAATTCATACAGTGAAACCTAATTACTACCAATGTGATGGCATTTGGATGTGGGGCCTTTGGAAGGTGATTAGATCATGAATGGGATTAGTGCCACTATAAGAGGGTGCCCCAGATAGATGTCTTACCTCTTCAGCCATGTGAAATCACAGTGGAAAACCAGCAGCCAGTTAGGAAATGTGCCCTCACCAGTCAGTGAATCTGCTGCCACCTTGATCTGGCACTTCCAAGACTACAGCACTGTGAGGAATACATTTCTGTTTTTTATAAGTCAGACAATCTACGGTAGGTATTTTGTTATAGCAGCTGGAACAGACTAAGTTATGGTGTTCAATTTATGATTATAAGGTTGTAGTATGTATGTTCAATGTTCTGTCTAGCTTTTTTCTCTAGAAGAATTTGTTAAAGATTTGAATCACCTACTCCCTGAATGTTTGTTCTATTTTATCTTTTAAAATGTCTGAGCCAAGATTATTTTTTTTTTATTGTGGAAAGATTTCAAACTAATTTAATGAGTGCAGTACCATTTGTCCAGCTTCTTCTTGAACCAGTTTTATTATATTTAGTTTTTTATAAATTTGTCCACTTCATTTACATTTTAAACTGTATTGGCATAAAATTATTCGTAATCATCTCTTATTTTTAAAATCTGCATTTGTAGTCACACCTCATATTTCAATTTCAATATTTTCACATTTTCTTTTATTTCTTTTTAAAAATTTTATCTTACTAGAATTTATGCTTTCTCCCTCTGTTATTTTGGAAGTTATACATAATTTCCATAGTTTTTATGTTCATTGCTCATTGTTTTCACATCTTAAATGGGATGCTTAACATATTAATTTGTAGACTTCTTTTCTAATATGAACAATTAAGACCTGTAAGAATTTTTTACCTGCATGTCACATATTTCAGTGTGTAATATTCAT
The DNA here is from genome assembly GCF_005190385.1 of Monodon monoceros. NCBI lineage: Eukaryota > Metazoa > Chordata > Mammalia > Artiodactyla > Monodontidae > Monodon > Monodon monoceros. The sequence goes on from NW_021703777.1 coordinate 14,535,087, forward strand.
TATCATTCTGTTCCAAGTGTTTTCTAATTTCTGCTGTCTAACTGATTACATTAATATACAAGCTATTAAGTATATAGGTGTTTGTAGTTTTTAAATTATTAATGCCTCTTTTTATTACGTGTTAGTCAGATAATGTGGTCTGTATGAAGCCAATACTCCAAAATGTGCTGACACTTGCTCTATGACCAAGTGCATGATGATTTAACATAAACATTCCATGTGAGCTTGAGATAGATTGCTGGGTACATGTCCTATGTAAGTCCATTATACTAACTCTAATTTGTGTTGATCAAATATTCTATATCCTTACATCCTTAGAATTATTTGTATTTGCTTGGTTAGATCAATTAGAGAAAGAGATGTATTAACATCTTCTACCGTGAATATAGATTTTTCAACTTCTCCATTGATTCTCTCAATATTTTCAATTTATTTATTAATTGCATACAGATTTAGAACTATCATTTTTTCCCCAGTAGAATATCAGCTCTCCACTAGAAAGTAATACACGAGGGCAGTTTTTGGCATCTGCTTTTTCACCATTATATGCTTGATACCTGATAATTATTTATTGGCAACTAACGGAATCATCTTGGTGACTAAATGTTTTATCATTAGATAGCAACTTTAAAGAACACTAAATGTGCTTTTTTCCCTTAAAGTCTATTTTTAATATAGTGGCACAAAATTTCTTTTGGTTAGTAATGACTGATATTTCTATTTGTCATCCTTTTCTCTTAGCTTTTAGTGTTTTATTATGTGTTGTTAGCACATGTTTTGATACTATTGTTGAAACTCTGCTAACTAAAGATTCAGTCCATTAATTGAGATAACTCACATATGTGCATGTCTTTTTTAAAAATTTTATACTCTGTCTCTTTTTTCCCTATTTATTTTTCTGCCTTCTTTATTTATTTTAATTTGATTGGTTTTTCCTCTATATTTCTTTCCCATTATTGTTTTGGAAGTTCTGGATTCTATATATATTTTTTTAGTGATTGTCATAGATATTTTACATGCATACCTATCATAACAATGTCTAAATTTGAATAGTGTGCTTACAGTCCTTCTAAACTTAAAGGAAACTCACAATATTTATATTCTGATTGTTGCTTCAAATTAAAACGTTTTTGCTAGTATATTTTGTCATTTTGATTCTATGTTTTTTTAACCCCACTAATTAAATAATATTACTGTTATTATCATTTTCAGTCAATGTTTCTTTAGATTTATCCTGTTGTTTACGTTTTTATTTTTATGTATCATTCCTTCTCTCATATCACACTTCTCTCAGGATTATTTTGCATTCTCCTAAAATACATCTTTTGGGATTTCCCACAGTGTCGGTCTATTTATGCTAAATTCAGTCAGTATTTTCTTCTTAAACCATCCTCCTTTCACTCTCATCCTTCAAAGTTAGTTTCACTGCATATAAAATTTGAAGTTAGCAGGGACTTCCTCTAGGAATTTTTAAGAATTTTTCCCACCATATCATGACTTCTAATTTTGCTTTTGAGAAATCTACTATCAGTATAATTATTGTAATTTATGGTTAATTTGTGCTTTCTGCTGTTTTGAATGTGTTATTCATTGTTAGCTTCCTATGTGACAATGAATTAGTGCTATGTAAACTTACTACAGAAATTCCAAACCTTCAATCATGTTCTACATCCCTAAAGAGTTGCTTTGAATAACTATATTCTAGTCCTAAAAATGTCATGGTAATTTCTTTTTTCTCAATACTACATGCTATAAACTGGACGTAAGAATCATAACCCCCAGGGACCTCTTGATCTCTCTATGTAGAAGGTAAATATCTGCTGATTTTCATAGCTTGGTATCCATGAGTCACCCTAGTGCTAGACTCACCTAGATTTTAGCCCTTGTCCTTCACTGACACTGCTTTTCCTGAACCTTTGCAGTGGTGTGTGCTAATAATAATTCAATGTCTCTTTCTCTGCTTCTTGTCGCAATACCCTCCTGGAATTGCTCTTGCATCTTTCCGTTATTTGCACTACAGTAGTTCTAAATTCTTTTGACTCCATGTCCCACAGCGTAGGCAACGTTCTTAGGTACCTGGTGGCAGCTGTCTGGTCTAGGCAGAAGCTGTAAACAGATATCAGCAGATCTGAGATTTATCTCTTTTATCCACCCAGAAAGACTCTAGACAGTAATCTGGGTAAAAATAACTTTCCGATTCGCAAATTTACATTGAATATTTAATGCCATAGATATCAGTTTCTCAAGTCTCAAAGTGCACACGCTCCTCCAAAACTGCAGTTCTCAATATAACACTGGTAACAGGATATTTTTTGAATCTTTTGTTAAATACTAAAGAGCCACAAAAACTTATGTCTGAGGAATGTGTATGCTTAATACCATGAACCCAATAGTTAGGAAGTCATGATGCATACGGAACTAATTCAGTGCTAAGCTGATTATTTTAATCTGAGGTGCAGCTCCAATTTGTACCTTTGGTGAACCTGTAATTTGGAAGTCTCTTAGGTGTGACCATAAAAAAATCTTGGGTCCCATTATGGCTTAATCTCCGCTTAATGTTACATTCAAAGAAACTGTTATTCAACTCTAGAAACCTATAGTTTTTATTTAAAAATGTGCTTCACATAAAAAAAATTCCTTAAAGTTTTTAATTTCTCCAGGAAAGTACTTTTTAAAGAACATCTTTGAAGTGTATAAGACTGATTCAATGGGGAATAAGTTTTGAGTGTCAAACAATGACTGATTAATAGATTTTTGGATGTGAGGATTATTCCTAATTTTGGAACTACATGTATCTCCAATTTTAAGTGAAATAAAGCATGATGTCTTTTCAAGGAGATTAGAGCCTAGTGGAAGATAGAAAACAAAAATAAACAATAATAATGCTGACAAGTATATTGTATTTATTTTGCACAATGGTTTATGGAAACTCAGAAATTTTTAAATGGGCTGGGGATTGTAGAATTTTTACTGGAAGAAAGCATATTTAAGCTAAGACTTAAAAGACGATGAAAAATGATCTGATGGAAAATGGAGGAATGGACTTCACAGGGAGATAGAGCAGCTGTGGAAAAGCACAGCAGTTTGAAACTACAAGATGATCTTAAAATTGTAAATAGCATAATATGGCTAGAATGGACAGTGCTTGCAAGGGAAAGGCAAGAGGTAAGGGAGAATGATAAACAGGGGGCATATTCTAAAGAGCTTCTTCCATTTCACCAACAAATTTAAACTTTTCCCTTGACCACATTAATATATTTAAACTAACAGAATGATGTAGTATTTGCATTTTAGAACAAAATCATTTTGTTACCATCATGAAGCATGGATGCTAGGTATTGGAATGACAACTGTTGGTGTCAGGATGCCACTTGTGAAGTGAGGTATACTAAGAGCTTGGTCCATGATATTGGAGATAGTGAGGAGTTGATCTACAGGAAAAAGGCAAGGGAAGGAATTCAGAATGATTTTAAAGTTTCTGCACAAATATAAATAGGATCTACTACTAGCAACCTGACAAATATGCATTCAGGTTTAAGGGATACCTAGGAGTACCACAGAAAATCTTTCGAGCAATGTTTTTAATCTCAATCACTAAGATATTTCACAATAATTTACTTCTCAGAACACAGAACTACCTTTATTGCATAATGAGACAACAGTCTACTTCTCTAGCAGTATCCCATCATTCACTGGAGTCGAATCCTCGTAGGGCCACTGTTGTACTGGGTCCCTCATTAAGCCCTGGAGAAGCTGGTGCTTTCTGAATCTGAATACATCTTGTACTCCATTTGGGTAATTCTTCAGTACCCTCTGATCATCCAAAAGGGGCTGCTAGTAAACTGCCCAACTTTGCCCCAAAGGGAGACATTATCTTTATTTTGTTCAGGATATAATTCTGCCCTCTTCCCCAGAAGGTGACACTATCTCTATTTCCAAAACTGTTATACAAACTACAAACATGCTTAAAAGTATAGTCTGGGACAAAAGCTGATACAAGATGTGCAGAAATGCCATGGAGAATTCTCTCTCAGTATGTTTTAGATTCCAGGTTGTATAACTAAAGAGCAAACCATAAAAAAATGTGAGAGAGCAATTAGGAGAGTCTGAAAGCCAGTAATTCTGCTCCTTCATTTTAAGGATGAGGAAAAAGATGTGCAGAGGCAAACTGACTTGGCCAAAGTTACACGGAAAGTCAATGAGAACCCTGAGTTTATTCCTCATATCTCATTCCAGATTACACATGCATATGTATGACTGGTGTTAATTCACACACGCACACCAGGTTTACATTTTGTTTTAAAAACAGTTCTCTGAAAACAATACTTACAATTTTCTGTATTAGGAACCAGAAAATCTGTACTTTCATTACAGATGTGACAATAACAGTTTTATGAAGCTATTGTTCTGGCCACCTTCAGGGACAATTAACCACTCACTTTTCTTTCAGAGTACATTGTTCATATCTCTATTATGTTAAATTGATACCTTTGATTATGAATTTGTTAAAGGCAAGAATAGTTTCTAAAAAAACTCAATAAGTTGAAAAGTACATATACAAAGAAGAATACTGACGACTGCTGCTATGTGATCACTGTATTCCAACTCATATTCTATGCTTTCCAGTCTCTGGGCCATGAAATATGCCATAATTCAGTTATCATGTTCATTTACCTAGCCAAAATACTGAATAAGATATTATTTCCATTTGTATTCTGTTACCTTGAATTGTAGGCTCAAGCTCCCAGAGATAATGACTAGTTGCTAGAAAATGTACCTTGTCTCTTCCCTACCACGTTACTGATACAATTAGTATAACTAGCCATGATTTCTACTCCTTTGAGAAATAAGATTGCTAAATTAGAAAAACAAGAAAAAAAAGGAAAGCATTTTTCATAAATCCTGTGAAAATGATTGGCCTGTGCAAAACGGCTAAATAGTAAAGCTCCTATTAGATTATGCTGTTATGGTAGGCCAAACACATACTCCCTAACCCCATCTCATACACATCTACGGTCACCTAGAAATTCTGTTTGCTGCAACACAATTGAAAGTAGACAGGGGCAAACAAAGGCAAGAGTTTCAAGTTGGGAATATGGTTGTGATGAGTAACAACCTTTGCTTTCTCCAGGTAATTATATTTTCAAAAACATCTGCCTCTACTCCCACACACAATACTCCTGTTTGTCCCTGTCTTTCCTTGTTTTTTAATCCTTCCCCTAAGCATACTAGGAATTTCTCCATCAGTCCATCATACAGTTTGATTCATTATACATTAGTGAGAATGCGGTTTAAATGAAAACATGTGGATAGAAAGACATATTTTATCTATAAAGTTATTCTCAAGGTAATTAAAAGTAGCTACTTAATTGCAGGACTATGTTTTACTCTAGTTTTCTTTGTTATTTCTCTATTTATAAAATTTTCACTATGAACCCAATTTACTTACATAATCAGAATACAGTAGTCCCTCCTTATCTGGAGGGGATATGTTCTGAGACCCCCAGGGGATGCCTGAAACTGTGAATAGTACTAGACCTTATGTATACTGTTTTTTCTTATACATACACACCTATGATAAAGTTTAATTTATAAAATAGGCACAGTAAGAGAATATCCAAATCTCTAGCATCACTATTCTTGTGTTTTGGGGCCATTATTAAGTAAAATTAGTGTTACTTGAACACAAGCACTGTGATACTTCCACAGTCTATCTGATAAATGAGTCAGCTACCAAGTGACTAACAGGTAGGTAGTATATACAGTGTGGATTCATTGGACATAAGGGATGATTCATATCCAGGGTGAGAGGGAGTGGGACAGCACAAGATTTCATCATGGTACTCAGAATGGCTTGCGATGTAAAACTTATGAATTGTTTATCTCTGGAATTGTCCATTTAATATATTTGGATCATAGTTGACCACTGGTAACAGAAACTACAGGTGGGGGGAGGCTACTGTAATAATAAAATGTTATTTAGAAAAATAATCTAGAACACAAGGGAGGTATATGAAACACTTCATCCTCCTCCAAGAGCATATATGTTCTTGTTTCTTTGAAGTTATTAGTAACAAAAAAGATATGATCTCTATGGTAGCAACAAATATTCCCTTCTTGACCAAACCCCAGTCAGGTTCTTCTGAACCATCTCCTTGACTAGGCCCTAACTTTTGGACCTCTGTGCTTGTCTTTGCATGGCCCAATTTTAGCAAGAATTCTGTGTAAGTTTAGACAAAATCCCTCATCTGTGATACATGATCAGGTTCCTCACTCTCCACCATTTCCCAGGTGATGTCTGGTCACCCTGGCCTTCCTTCAGTGAGAATCCTATTAGTTTGATTTAGCCAGAATCTCCCCTTACCTCTTATGTTTCCTCAGTAATTTTCCATCCACCCTTCTCCTACCTGCTCCTTGGCTATAGATTCCTGCTTTTCCTTATTGTATTCAGAGTTGAGCCTTATCTTCCTCCCTGACAATAAAACCCCACTGCAGTATCCCCCTAAATAAAGCCTTCATTACTGTCCTTTAACAAATGTCATGAATAGTTTTTTCTTTAACAGTAGGCAGATTAATGCCCATTCAAAAAATATTCACATTCTAATTCATGTTAGTTTACATGGCAGTGGGAATTAAATTTGCAGATGGAATCAAGGATGGACATCAACAAACCTTAAAATAGGGAGATTATCTGGGATAATCTAGGTAAGAGACCAATGTTATTACAAGGGTCTTTAAAAAGGAAAGAGGGAGGTAGATGAGAACCAGAGAGATGGCCCCATGAAAAAGACTCAGTCTGAATTTGTTGACTTTGATGATGGAAGAAGGGCTCTGAGCCAAGGAATGCAGACAGCCTTTAGAAGCTGGGAAAGGCAAGGGAACGGATTCTTTCTTAGAGTCTTCAGAAGGAACACAACCCTGCCTATACCTTGATTTTATCCCAGTGAGACTATGTTGAACTTCTGACCTACGGAATTATAAGATAATAAACTTGTGTTGTTTTTGGCCCCTAAGTTTATAATAATTTTTCACAGCGACAGTAGAAAAAGAATACCATCTTCATGTGGTTTGACTAGAAATCAGAGGCCAGTTCAAGACAGTTTTAAGGCCTCTGAAGAAGAGATAGAACACATGAGTTTATACTGGTTCCTAGGAACGTTGCACTGATTGGCACTTTTTCACTCCTCCATTTAGAGAAGGTCCTCCCCCTACAAAAGCAGAGTATAATTTACAAACCTTTGACTTTGGATTTGACCATGTGACTTGCTTTAGCCAATACAGTGAAGGAGAAGTGAGAGTATGGTGGCTCCAACCAGGTCTTAACAGGCCTTGGAGGTTTCCCTTGTACTCTGGCATCACTATGAGAGAGGAATGACCCAGCCAGCCTGCTGGTCCCAGAGAAGGACAAGTGTCACATGGAAAAGAAGCAAACAGCTGGAACCAATCTCAGCCTAGATCAGTCAATCGCAGTTGATCTTCAAACACATGAGAGAAAATAAATAATTGTTGTTCAGGTCATTGAATTGTGGAATGCTTTTAATGCTGCCATAACAAAGTTATACAGCTCCAATCTAAGACATTTTTGTTCTGTTTTATTTTGGAGTGATAAAGTGATGCATCGTAGCAACTGTCATGCAATAATGGCTAGCTTTTCACTTGGAAGCCTAAATCTGGAAGCTGCTGGAACCCAGTTCTTTCCACCAAGGATCTTCCCTCTGAGCTGAGAGTCTACAGTCTTCTCATTTTCCTACTTTAGAAAGGTCAGACTTTTATAAAACATAACTGCCCTCCAACATACCCCGAGGATCTTAGATCTATATTTTCTGAGGTTTGGAAGAAAGTATGCTATTTTAGTCAGTATTTAAATGTCATATGTGTACCATAATCCTCTCTGCTGATATCCTGGATGTCTGCCTGTGTTATATATATTCCTTCTGATAAAGTTTCTGAAATGAAATGGTTCCAGCCAAGGAGCAAATGCTTTTGCTATTATTGATTAAGCATGGGGAATGGAGGAACATTTAAATAGTTGCAAAGTTTCTTTTCAGAAGGGAAAGAAAAATCTCTTACCATCCATCTGTTTCTTCCCATGTTTAGTTCCACTCTCAATCCACTGTAAGATATTTCACATAGATAAGATAAACTGCTATGACACAGCTTTGCCCCCAAATTTTGTGGTGTACGTGTAATGCTGATGTTCTGCTGTTTCACTTGAGAGGCATGAAGAGAATGAAAAGTGAGCAAGTAGGTAGGGGAAAACTGAATCAAATTCTTACATTTTCCTACTGTGCTCATATATTCAATAGCTTTTAAAGACTTAACATGCTCTAAAACTGAGTTTCTTAAATTACTAAACACTTTCCAAATTATATACAGCAACAAGAGAAAATGGGATATATATATTTTATATATATATATATATATAATAAGAGATATGGCAAGTTCAGATTAACTATGAGATTTTGAACTTCTGGGCTTCTCTTCCACTAGATCATAAACTCCAAGAAGACAAGATCAGATCTATGTTGATAGGTTGTTTTGTGCAGTGACTAGTATAAGGTCTGTCCTATATATCAGTGATCAATATGTATTTGGTGAATTAGAATCCATGAATGAATGAGTTGCGCTTTAGGTACTGTGAGCCATTTATGTGTAGTACAAGCCTATTTGCACTAAAATGGAGGATCAACTAACTATATTTTAGGTAGGGTTTCCTCTTTTCACTTGAGAAGGAAAAGAATATGGCTGTGAAAATGGAAAAACAGAAGAGTACATAAGGGGAGGATTTGGAATCAGGTATAAACCCTGGGAAGGATACAAGCTACTTTCAACTTTTGCCCAAATTGACCCTTTGAGGAGCCATTTCAAATTGAAAGTCACAATTGCAAATAGAATTAAATGTGTAGTTGCAAATGGAAAAAGTTTCATAATTAATGATGGACAGGAGTTTGCTATTCATGAGTTCAATGATAACAATTTTATGGGATCTTTAAAAAATGTCTGATTTATTTTTAACGTAAGGCTTGTGTCAGGTGCACCGAAACATTGTAAACCCTAAGGTATAGGTGGTAGAGACAAGAACAGAAAAGTTGGTGTTTTTCTTTAATATTTTCCCTTCTAGCACGTAAAGGGTATTTCTCTGTGTGTCGATCCAAGGAAAACATTAAGGCTTTTCTCATTGTCTATAGAGGGAAGATGACATATCCTGAAAGACAGAGCCGGTATGTTGGCATTGCACTGGCTGACTGTGCATTAGATCAGACAGCAAATTAGATATTGATAGAACCATTCTGAACAGTCGATAAGCTTTCTGATGATTGATATCTTTATGCTGCCTGGTAATATCAATGCCAACATTTAGAAACTAGAGAAAGAAACTGTAATATAATATTCTCGTCGTGGAATCCTTAAGTGTAACCCAAGCTCACAAGTCTCATTACGTTAGCAGGATTTACAGAGTTGCTTTTCACAGGAACAAGGGAAAGAAAATTAAAATATCACCCTTTCCTTTATGTACAAAACTGTCCTTCCAGCCACCCTTCAATCTGAATTAAAGGACAAAGCAGTCAAGTTCTTTAAAGTTCTTCTGGTTTGAGAAAAATAAGTGGTTCACAGAGCAATCAGAAAAAGTGTATCTTAAAGAACAAAAATAAACTAAATGCACAGCAAATGGTTCATTTCATTAGGTGACTGTTTCTGGTAGGACATTTGCCTTAAAAGTAAGTGCTCAGAAAACCACAAAATATATCACTGTCCACTTCTAAATAATATTTTCTGAAATGTAATCAGGAAAGTGGAAGATAATGAAAAGAAAGCACTGTGATTTGTACAACAGCCTCTGTTTTACTTCTCTTATCCCCTCTCATCCTCCATTTTCTCTTTCAGGAAGAATATCTCTCCAAGGTTAATCAATCAATTAAATACTTGTTTATTTATTCATCCATTTATTAATTTGGCAAATATTAAGGAAATGCCAATAATGTGTGACATTGTTATAGACACTGTGAAACAGCAGTATGCAAAACATACAAATATTTACCCTCACAGAGCTTACCTTCTGGTGGAAGAAGGCAGATTATTAGCAAATAAATAAATAAAGTATATAGGAGGTCTATTGGTGTTTAGTGCTAAGTAGGTAAATAAAGTTGATAACAAAGTTAGGAAATGTCATGAAGTGAGGTTAGCTATTAGGAATGTCAGATATATATAGGATGCTCAGTCACATCTGGATTTCAATTTAAAAAAAAATAATAATAATTTTAGTATAAGTATATCCCATATATTACTAAGAGAACAATGGGAAATGCCATTGAAGATGAGGTCATAGGGAATTTGGTGAAAAAATGATGTTATGGTCTTGTATAGGTGTTGAAGAATTAGAGGAAATATTAAACAAGTTGAGAGAGACATAAAATGATATAAAAATTGCAAGTTGGATTTTTAGATGCGAAAATTAAAATTTTAACATGTGAAAATTGTTCTGAGATGAAAAATACACTAGATGGTACTAATGGCAGATAAGACATTCTAGAGAAGAGATTAATAGCTGAAGATGCAATAGAAAATATCCCAAATAAAACACAAATAGAAAATAAAATAAATGAATAGATAATCAGTGAGCTGTGGGAGAAATAAAGGGACCTAATATAAATATAATTGGAGTTCTCTAACAAAAGGAGAATAACAAAAAACAGAGAAGAAACAATGGATAAACTCTTTCCAAATTTGATGAAAACTGTTAAACCACAGATATTAAGTATCTCAACAGGGGCTTTCCTGGTGGCACAGTGGTTAAGAATCCGCCTGCCAATGCAGGTGACGTGGGTTTGATCCCTGATCCAGGAAGATCCCACATGCCGGGGAGCAACTAAGCCTGGGCGCCACAACTACTGAGCCCATGTGCCACAACTACTGAAGCCCACATGCCCAGAACCCGTGCTCCACAACGAGAGAAGCCACTGCAATGAGAAGCCAGTGCACCGCAACGAAGAGTAGCCCTCGCTCGCTGCAACTAGAGAAGGCCTGTGCACAACATCAAAGACCCAACACAACCAAAAATAAAATAAACAAAATAAATAAATTAAAAAAAAAAGAATCTCAACAAAACCCAAGCACAAGAACCATGAAGAATACTACATCAAAGGACATTATAATCAAAGTGCTTAAAACCAGTGATAAAGAGAATATTTTAAAGATGTCCAGAGCAAAATGTTAGATTACACGCTTAAGGACAAAGATAAGAATTACAGTAGATTTCTAATCCAAAATAATGCAGGTCAAAAGACGTAGGGCATTGCATTATTTTTTATCAGAAATCTGCTGTGCTAAGAGAAAATAAAAGCAAAATCAAACAAAAAAAATAAAAACCCTGACAACCTATAAACTTATACCAGGGAAAAGAATTTTCAAAATACATAGGAGAAATCAAGATAGTTTCAGTTATACAAAAGCTCAAAGAATTCATGAGCGGCCAACTAGTACCACTAAAAATATTGAATGAAGTCCTTTAAGGAGAAGGAAAATGATATCAGATGGAAATGTGGTTATACATAAAGCAATGCAGATTATTGGAAATCGTAGCTATGTGCATAAAGACTTTTAAAATTTAAACCTCTTGAAAAGATAATCTGTTGTTTCAAGTGAAAATAATAACTATACTACAGATAACAATATTTACTTTACAACCTATATAGAAATAAAGTTTATAATAAAAATAGCACAAAGGCCAGGAGGGGAGAAATAAAAGTATCCTGTGGGGAGATTCTTATGTTATACTGAAGTGGTATAATGTCACTTGAATTTTGACTGTGATAACATAGCTTCAATGACAGCCCTAAAAGAGTCTTATTTCTAGTAGCGACAGGGCTGATATTGTTGAAAATCAAATATGATTTTTAATCTTAGAAGTTTCTATATTGCAGTGACAGTTGAATTCAGTTTCTCCTAGTTCCTCATGTGAAAATTAAGACATTAATCAGGAAAGAATTAAATCCTTAAACTCAAATTTGAGATATCTCATTGGACCCAGATGAAACTGACAATATTAAATCCCCTAGTCACCCTGAGACTCCCTTCAAAGTACGAGAAGCTTTCCCTCAAAGGGCCAAGGAGACTAGATTTCTTTATTTTGAAAACTCTGTGATAACGTACCATGAAAAGTAATGCTCATTTTCCTCGGGCCTCACTGCAACCATCCTCTTGCTGCTGTATCCATAACTAGGGTCACATCTCTGCATAGTCCAATAGGACAGGTACTCCTTTTCTCCACACTCCAGGAGGCAAAAGAAATAGCTTATACATTGAACAATTTTTAAGACTTTGCTAATATATAGCAGCAGAAATCTAAGAAACATGTGCAAATAGATTTTAAGTGTGTTAGACCAAAGAGGGCCGAATATAACACTAGATTAGGCTGAATTCACTGATATAGGTGCACTTAATAGAGTCCAGATTTAATGCATCTGTTTGTGCAGTTGGATATGGCTTTAATCATTTACTTGGTTGTTCGAGTCGATACAAACTCAATCGTAGCATCCATTTAATATGACAGATGCCAGAGCTTCCCTGACATGAAATGAAAAGACAATCCAAAGGCTCCAAGAAAATCCAAAGGGAGATAGAAATGTTGTACTAGATTTGTTATGTGTGACCTGTACACCCATCCCACAACCATGATCCATGAGGAGACATAGAAAATACCCTCTTCACTAAGACATTGGTAAACATGTTAGTGACAAGAGCATCTCTGAAAGGCTCTGTGGTCGCTCTCAGTTGTAGGTCAGGTGTGACTGCGGGGGATACCACCATTCAGATGGGTTCCCTGATTTCAAAAAAAATGATAGAATCCCAGAATAGCAGAGGCCAGGCAGCAGCACTTAATCATTAAAGGCAAGGTGGTCACATCAACCATAAAGGGAAACAGGGATGTGCCAGTAATTAGAATGCATTGACCTGCAGAGATCTGCAGGTGGTGGCTAATTGATCACAGTGTCTCTAGGAATGAAATAAATGGACAACCTAGTAGCATATTGCTTGATTTACATAATAGGAAAAACCCTAAGTCCAGTAACAAGAAACCTGATTTGGATTGCCAAAGTGGAGAATTACCTCCTCTCACCCAGTTTCCAGACTTGTCTGTTCACAGACCCAGAACGCTTGACTGCAGGAGTTCTGGTCCCCTAGAGAGAGGACACTGAACAATTGCTTCAAGTACACATTAAATCTCCCTCCAAGCCTTTCCCAAAGAGATCATCAGCCATTTACTAGAGTGACTTTGTTTTGGGGAAAAGAAAGACCTAGACCTTTCAGGGATTACTAGATGCTGGCACTGAACTGAGACTTATTCCTGGTGACTTGAAATGTAACTGTGGCCCACCAGTCAAAATAAAGGCCTATGCTACTCTGGTGGAAACTCATGTCTGAATCACAGAGGTCCCAGTAGGTTTGCAGATACTATGGTTATTTTCCCAGCTACAGAATATGTAATTGAAATAGACACACTTGACAACTGGCAGAATACCCACATTAGCTCTTTAACCCATGTGGTGAGGGCCATTGTGTTTAGAGGGCTAAATAGAAGTCCTTTGAACTTCCTGCCAAGATAGGATAGTAAACCAGAAGCAATACCATATCCCTGGCAGAATCGCAAAATTTAACGCCACCATGAAGACTTGAAAGAAGCTGGGGTGGTAATGTATATCATATTCCCATCTGATTTATGAGTTTTACCTGTGCAGAAAGCAAATGGAGAATGACAGTGAACTATTACAAACTTAATCAAGTGGAAACTCCAACTGTCATTGCTGTACCAGATGTAGTATTTTTACTGGAGCAAATCGGTATAGCCCCTAGTATTTGGTATGCCAATATTGGCCTGGATAATGCATTTTTCTTCATACCAATTTTTATGTATGACCAAAAGCAGTTTACTTTTACCTGCCAGGGCCAACAATATAACTTCACAGTGTTGCAATGGAGTTAAACAGTCCCATGATCTTTGCCATAATGTTATCTGCTGAGATCTTGATCATAATGGCATTCTACAAACCATCATATGGGTATAATATATTGATACCATCATGCTGATTGTACCTAATGAGCAAGGTACAAGTAAGTTGCATGAATAGGTGGTTCTGACTGCTTTGACACCAACTCCTGAAGCATTGTGTCCTCTCCCTCAGTTCAAACCTTAGGATTCCTGGAGGGTTCCTTGAAACCAAATAACTGAGGAAGAACAAACTTGAGCTTTAGAAATGGGTCACAAGATAAGCTGTGACCACCACAAAATGGAATGCTGTAGTACTATTAACCCATTCAGGGATGACCCTGAAGATCAGTGGTGAAGAAAGATTTTCCCAATGAGCAGTAAATTTGTTGCTCAGTATATATTGAATGAGACTTGGGCAGAAAGACAGACCTCTAATGATTTATGGGCAGTTCATAAGTGTTTGGGTGGATGGCCATGGACTTGGAAGAAATAAAAGACTGGCAAAAAGTAAGTTTGGGAAAGAAGTATGTGGATGGATCTCTTGGAATAGACACACATTGTAAAAGTACTGTGTTCTGTGTGAATGTCCACCAATCGGCATTCACTGCAGAAGAAACTTCTAGTAATCAGAGTGGACAAAATAATAATCAGTGGACAAAATGACATGATCTGGGGATTTCAGTCAGCTTCCTTGTCCAGTCACTCCAGTTCTTGTTCAATGGGACAGTGAAGAGAGTGGTCACAGTGGTATGGACAGAGACTCAACAACATGGACTTCCCTTTCTAAGGCTGAACTATTGCTACTGCTGAGTAGCTAATCTGCCAACAGCTGAAACTAACATTGAATCCCTGATGTGGCACTATTTCATGGGTGTAAGTACTTGGGAATATATCTGAAAAAAAAATGTTCAAGAAATGAACAATGAAAACTCTGAAACATTGTTGAGAGAAATTAAAAAAAAACAAATAAGTAGACAAATTATTTATTCAACGAATGTTGCTGGGGCAATTAGAAAATCATATGTAAAACTAAAACAAT
The DNA here is from genome assembly GCF_005190385.1 of Monodon monoceros. Lineage (NCBI taxonomy): Eukaryota > Metazoa > Chordata > Mammalia > Artiodactyla > Monodontidae > Monodon > Monodon monoceros. Next base: position 14,550,113 of record NW_021703777.1, read on the forward strand.
TTTAATCCATACCTAACACCACAGAGAAAAAGGTAACTCAAAGTGGATCATGGGATCTAAATGTAAAACTTAACATTACATAACTTCTAGAAGAAAACATGCTAGAAAATTTTATAACCTTGGATCAGACAAGGATTGTTTGTATACAGCACCTAAAGCATGACCCACAAGACAAAGGATTGTTAAATTAGATTTCATCCAAATTAAGAACTTCTACTTTTTGAAAGACACTGCTTAGAGATTGGAAAGACAAAGTACTGGTTGAGAGAATATATTTGCAAATCAAGTATCTGATAAAGGACTTGCATCCTGGCTGTGAGTGGGAAAAGAAATGAGAGCTGGATTGGAATTTGCAATCTAAATGTATTATCTTCAGATGGAGAGATTAAACATATTTCAGTGCTGATGAAAAAATCAAATAAAGAGACAGAGTTTGAAGATATAAAAAGGTGATAGATGAGAAGAGAACTGGGAAGAGTGGGGGAGGTTGAATGGGGAGGTTGATGTGGTGTGAAATCAGAAGTTTGGACGGTGGGCACTGGGAATGTGTTAAGGACACCTTGATAAGAAAGCTATACCAGTGGGTGCAGTGGCAGTTTCCACAGCAGGATGTTGATCAGGTTTGGGATAAGGAAGACTTGGGAATCAGGGTGGAATGAGGGTAGATGTGCCCCTGAAGGTCTGTTGAGGCGTTGCAACGCTGGGCCCAGAGTTGACAGAGTGTGACTGGGAATTGAAGACCAGCATTTAACCTTACTCTTTAACTCTTGGTCTAGTGTTCCTTAAGACTTGATTTGACACATCACAAATCTCATAGCCAACGCTTTTGGTCAGGTTTATATTTTTCTAGTGTCTCCTTGGACCATCTGTAACCCTTCCCATTTCCTCTTCCTAAACTACATTCCCTGGTGTGTGGATAATATTCAGCAGACAGTAATGACTCTGAGTGGACAATCGTGGTTTTTAAATTTTGTTATTGTTGTTGATCACATGATGTCTGGATTCCCCAGAGAAACAAGCCTGTCACGTTTCAAGCCTAATTCTAAGAGAAAAAGAATACTTCACAAGCTTTTATACAGGAGTCCTTCTCTGCTTTTTCTGATACTTCTCCACAAACTCCCTTTATTATCATAGTAACCATAATAACCCATATCCAATAAAAAAGCTAAAACCAAATAACAGAAGAGGCAAGAGTAGAGTCTTCCAAAGTTTGCCTTTTCTAAGGATCTTTTTTCTTTGCCAAAGTCGATTGAGCTGTCATGATCCACTTCAACATTAAATATGTGCTAAATATCCATTCTTTACAGAATCTGGTGCCTAGATGTTACTTTTGGTACAGATGTATCCTCCTAACATTTAGCATCTTAAAGAACATACATTTTATGTAGCATGTGGGAACATTTCATCCCTAAAAAAAGAACAAGAAGGATAATATAGAAAATGCATAATGTGGTTTAGAGATTCTTACAGCACTTAATTAAGTGGGAAAAAATAGAACATCAATTATGTGAACAAGATAAAAATTCAGATGAAAGCAAGACATTCATGAGGAAAATTGTGACAAGATATGACCTAGGGAGAGAAAGAAAGAAAGGTGGAAATCCTATGCACCAAGAAGATCAACTTTATTAAACTAGTAAGCTTTCAACTGGTTCTTCCTAGGTATCTGTGAGGTTAAAGATTTGACAAATATAGAGAAAAGAGATCTGAATAGGAAATTTAAAGATTTGAGTTCATGTTTTGCCTTCACTGTTAAATTGCCAAGTGACTGTGGACAGATGGGTGAGCTTCAGTTGAATTACCTATAAGATGACCATAATTAAACTTGTGCCATCTACTTGACAGAGATCAAAATGAGATAGTTTATTTGGTGGCTTTATAAACTTTAAAACATATCATTCTGATAACCCTGAAGATAGTTGTTATGTTTGTTATTCTATTATTGTTGTTAATAAGTAGCTATGACAACCAAATAAAGATATCTTGAAAATGAGAAAGAAGTTCTAAGTTAGACACCTACTCTTTGCATGCAGATAGGTGCCCTTCAGTTTTTTTAAGCTGGTGTATAGAGGCCCACTGAAAATATGACAATGAGATTTCAAAGCTGGAGAGGTAGCTCTGTTCGAAATGGGAATGCATGCCTGGCTGCTTCAAATATTAATCATAAGACAGTTAGCAAATTAACTGAAAATCTGCAATCCCAATCATACTTTAAAAGAGTAAGTTAAAATATCAAACAATAAAAATGCTCTGGTAGACTTAAGTTTTGCTTCAACAAAGCATAGTTAAGATAATAATCTCACAACATAGGCAAAATAACCAAATGTTATTTTTAGACACTTAGGTGCTCTTACCATAATTGCTATGAGGAAAGAAAATACTACCATATCTAGGGCTGATACAATCAAAATGCTGTATTTAGCCTGCATGAAACTTTTCTTCTGGGAATTACAGAATGCTCGGTCCTATTTAACATAGCATATGGACATAGCATATACCATTATTGTAGCCTTCCTTTTCTATTAAAATGCTAATGAATAAAAAAGGGATTTCATTTTTATTAAGGAGGGTAGAGGTACAAGTGTGGGGAGTGAATTAAAAACAAACCTACTGGGAGAAGAGATAAGAATTCTAGACATCTGAGTGATGCTTGCTCCCACATATGAAGCTCAGAATCATACGTCCACAGGGAAGAGGGGTATTAAAATCCAAAAGAAAACTGCACTCAAACTTATAAAAGAATAGCACCAAAAGCTGTCAATAAAAGCAAACAATTTTCTTATTTTATTCATAAAACAACATTGATATTCATAAAATCTAGATGCACACATAGTAGGTGGTTTTATCTTTTCTTCTTTTTGTCATTTAAAAAAATTATTTAAGAAAAATATAATAATACTAGCATTTTATTACTCTGGGCTGTTCTCCTCATGTCTCTGTTTTTCCCTGCTGACTTGCTTTTGGAAAATTCAATATTCCTTACTGTCTCTGTTTTCCTGCAAAATTGTTTGTAAATCTGATCCTAGTTTAATTTATAGCTCAACTCCATACCTGCCTTCCAGATTTCAGATCCATTCAAGTATTTCTCTTATAGAGTCATTCAGACAGGTAAATTAGATACCCTGAAAAGTCATCAGATGACTTCACTTTTTATTATTTTTTGTCAGAAAATTAGAAACTAGCATTATTCCTTAAAATAAAAATGCTTTTGTTTTGACACTCGAGTGAATTGTTTGAGAGACTTTGCTTTTATGATGATCACTAACAAAAGTAAAGAATCTGAAAGAAACTGTGCTATTTATGATGGTCTTACTGGTGAAAGGAAAAGAAGCTATTGAAATGCTGGACATCTCAGCTGGATTTTCACAAGGAGGTTAACATTTTAAAGCTATATATTGTACTTATAATTACTAAACAATAACAATTCTGCAAAAAAACCCAAAACTTTCATATTTAAAATTCCTACTTAAAAGGTAACAATGCTTTCAAGACTTAAAGCTCTTTAGCTACTCTTTTACACTTGAAATTAAAGGTTTTTAAGATACAAATTTTTTAAAAATTGCATATCCAAGTGGATTATCATATGGATGTCAAAGTAAAGTCCAAAATAAAAATGGCTTTTTTCTTCCAATATTTTTCCAACCCATATTAACTATCTTGGGAGATGATGTATAGATAAATTCTAGTTCCCAAACAAGAAAGCAGAGAACCATCTTATATGAATCATTCCTATCCCATATCTGACTATTCAGCAAATCTCTATTTCTTTCAATCACTTTCTGTTACTTCCTGTTCCCACTGCCATTTCCTTACTGAGAAATCATCCATAATTCATCCTACTGCCAAGAGACCTCTAAAACTGAAGTCTAGTCTTTACCTTCTCACTGCTGGAGAAGACACCTACCCCTGTCATCTCGACAGCTTTTTTTATGATTTAAAATCTAGCTCTCAAAACCATTTTCCATTGGTGGAAGGCTTTATACTTCATTTTATACTTTAGGAAAGCTGATTTTTTTCCCAAGTTTCCTATATATTATATTCATTTTATACTTTCATAGTTTTGCACTATTAGTTTCCTCTTTCCAGAATGTTTTTCTATTCTTTCAACTTACGCAAATAAAATATTATGTTCCAAGTCCAAGTGAGGCATTACATTGTTTAGGAAATCTTTGCAGATAATATCTCCCACATGTGTATTCACACATCCTCTATCTTACCTTTGTAAAATGTATACGAGCTTGTTTTTGCATTATTACCCTGTAGTCTCTCCTACTGTTAGTTCTGGAAGAACAACATAGTACGTTATTCATATTTCTATCTTCGTAGTAAAACAAGGTTTACAAATGGAATACATAAGACAAGGTACAGGAAAAAATGTAGTCATATGAGAGGGTTAGGTAAACGCTACTGTACTGAAACCATGAAGAATGGCAGAAAGACAGCATCTTAGGATACAAGGAACAATAGTTGTTGAAGGCTCAGTAGAGTATGATTTTAAAACATTATGCTGCCACCTTTGGGTTGTAACAATTCTGAGAGTTGAATGTATTAAAAAGCCCATCTGCTTGTTGCTGACCTAGCTGAGATAAGTGAATTCCTTTCTTCTCATATCCTAGGACACCTTCCTGTATTAAGTAGGGTAGGAAGGCCCACAGTTAATGGACGATTCAAGATGTTGTGACTTGGATGGATTTGACCACTGTGTGAAGTAATTTCTTAAGTGCTCTCTCAGGTTTTATCCTAGGTCCAGCTCATTTGACTTTTTGGTGCTCTCTCTCCTCTCTTGCAACAAGAAAACAAACAAACAAAAAATCAGTCCTGCTTTTCATTTTCATTTTATTCAATGTTGCATTCTTATTTTCATAGGCATTGTTTTGGTTGGCTTACCAGATGGTAGATATGTTTTAAGATTTAACCTATTTAGAAGTAGTTTGGAAACATAACACGATTTATTGGTAAATATCAAATTAAATAGGATAGTCACTCAAATGACAACATTTATACATTTTCATCTGCATCTGAACAGCGTTGTAAGTTATTATAATAGGAAATTTAAAAGGTATAATTATTGATATTTTCAGTGTAACAAACTGATTATAAAAGATCCACATTTGATAGGTTTTTTTTTTCTCACTAGATTTAGTTTTAGCATTAAGTTTGTGAGTGACTTGAAATTATAAATACAATATTAACTTAATTAAAAAGATAATATCTGGCAATTCCTGGCACATAGTAAGTCCTATATATGTCTTATTATTAAATTATTAAATGAAGAACTGTACTTTGTAGTTTTCATATTTTTTCTGTCTCAGTCAGATCTGAAAATAAACATTTAAAAATATTTCTGGGCTTCCCTGGTGGCGCAGTGGTTGAGGGTCTGCCTGCCGATGCAGGGGACGCGGGTTCGTGCCCCGGTCTGGGAAGATTCCACATGCCGCGGAGCGGCTGGGCCCGTGAGCCATGGCCGCTGAGCCTGCGCGTCTGGAGCCTGTGCCCCACAGCGGGAGAGGCCGCAGCGGTGAGAGGCCCGCGTACTGCTAAGAAAAAAAAAAAAAATATATATATATATATATATATATATCTTAATCCAGAGTTGCAGTTAAAAGTAGCAGAAAATCAATGATTTTAGAAAACTACCTTTTCACATCCCCCAATTGTTTTAGGTTCTCAAGAAACTTTAAAAGAATTACCACACATTTTCTAAGAAACTTTAATGCCCCGTAAGTTTTTCACTCTTAAAAGCTCAGTTTCATTAAATGTTGTTTTCAAAGAACTCTTGATTTTCTTTTGAACACAATGTAAAACTACTGTTAACAAAGAATTCAGTGCTTGGCAATGAAAGTATGTATCTTTGAACTTGAGGTTTTGCTATTGTCAAGTATATATTCAATCTATATCAATCATTTATCCATCCATCCATCCACCTATCCAACATAAATATATTCAGTACCCACTCTGTGAAATTGGTGAGTTGCTGCTAAAGATTATATGATAAATCAACTTAGGCTTGGTCCTCAAAAAGCTTACACTCTAATAAGGTAGATCAAATGCATATATAATTGTAATGGCACATAACATTTGTCCATAAATGTAGACATTAGGTGCTATAACATTGCCAAGAGGGTAAACTTCTTTCTAATGGGAGAGTAAAGGAAATTTTAATGAAGAAAATAGTGCTTGAATTTAACCTTAAAAAAAGCTATGACTGTAAAAATATGGGGAAATAAGATGAGGAAAGGAAGACGATTACACGTATGAGAAATGGTCCACTGGTATGTGTAAATAAATACTATTCAGATTGGCAGGTGTGCATTGTGGATTAGTGAGGCTCTCAACAATAAGGTGGAAGGGATTTGGTGGCCAGGCTTTAGAGGTTATCTCTTTGGCACTTTCTCACCATCATACTTGTACTGATTCTTCAAATGCAGTCCTGCATTTTTATTTAAATATGTTCCTTTCCATCTTTCCCTCATCTCAGTCAGATTTTTATATTAATGGCATTATTCAAAAGTTACATTCCTCTTTAACCTGTGCTTTATGAAGACAAAAGAGTGGCACAGGGAGGGTGTGAAAGAGCAATCTATTTTCCCAACATTTTTGAAGCAACTCATTTTAAACCAGGCAGTGCTTTTGAGGATCTAGTAAGAGCTTATCACTGTGTCAGAAGCATTTGGAGAACATAAATGAGGTCCTGAAGTTAATGAGCTTGTGACTTTTAGGTCAGGCAAAATTTACTCAGGAAGAATAAAAAAATAACAATTTTGAGATAGAATGAGATTGCATTCCAGAATGTATGGTTTATTAAGAAAGGATCCTAGGTGCCTCATAATTTGAGTTAAGCTAGAGAATAACTGATTAATTTATTCACAAATATTTATTGAGTACCTATCATGTGCCAGAAACTGTTCCAACTAGGAGAGGTAGAGTAGTGAATAAAAACACATAAATATATACCTCCCTGCCTCATGAAGCCTTAACTGAAATGGGGAAACTCAGCCAATAAACTATAGACAAATAACCTTTATATTTTATCAGATAGTGATGACTCCTATGGAGGAAAATTTTCAGCAGGTAAGGAGAGTTTGGAGTATAATATGTCCGAAATTACAATTTAAAATAGAATGGAGACTTCCCTGGTGGTCCAGTGGTTAAGACTCCTTGCTCCCAATGCAGGGGCTCAGGTGTTATCCCGGGTCAGGGAACTAAGATCCCGCATGCTTTGTGGCACAGCCAAAAAAATTAAAAATAAAATAAATAAACAAAATAGAATGGTTGGGGAAGTTCTCTGATGTGGTGATATAAGTAGATCCTTGAAGATGGTGAAAGAGTGAGCCCTAGTGAAAGAATATCCAGACAAAGCCTTGAGATGGGAGCAGTTGGACTTGGTTGTCAAGGGAAGAAGAACGAGGACAGTATGTCCAGAACTGGAGTAGAGACAGAGAGAGAGTACTAGAGATGATGCCAGGGAGGTAACACAGTATCCTGGAGGCCTTAGAGGCCATGGCAAGGGTTATGGCTTCCATTCTGAGTGAGAGGGAAGGCCCTGAAAGGCTATGAGAAGAGGAGTGCCAGGATCTGACTTACATTTAAAGGGATCACTTTGCTTGAGAATAGACTGTGGAGAGCAGAAAATAGGGTAGGTGGTTGAGAGCATTCTGAGTGAGAAGAAATCTTTGGGCAAAGGGTGAAGGGGCTAGAGCAAGAGTTCACAATCAGTGGGAGTACAGGTACCAGAAAAAGATCTTCCAACAATTCATATGCACACAGAGCACTGACAGATTGGTCTTAATTTAGCTCTAACAAAATATGCAGTGTGAGTAATGAATATGTACGCGTAGATATTAATAAAATCTGCATTCTTTAAACGCACACTGATTTTATAAAGACTATCATATCATTATGAATTGTCTTAATCAATGGATTCCAAGAGAACAATTACTACAATATAAGGGGCCCATAAGTTTTGTTATTAAAAAAGTTTATGCTATTAAAATTAGAAGCCATTGTGCTAAATAAGAGGACTTGACCTCTGGGAATATTTTTTCTTTATTTTCAAAAGGAAGACATAAAAAGTAGCCAACTTGCTGGAATAAGTCAATAGATTGGCCAATATTTGTCCTTTGTATCCCTCTTTGCAGGATTGAATGTGACCATGGAGGGGCAGGGATACTTACAGGAATACTGGGGAGGCTGGCTCAAACAACACTGCCATTGAATCCCTTAAACCTCAAGCTCTGGTAGCACAGGAGGTCTTATAATTTTCCCAAAGCAATAAAATATGTCCATTAGTTATAACCCATAGCTCCTCCTCCGTACATTGTTACAGCAATAACTGTGCTACACAAATAGGGAGAAAGTACTGAAGTCAAACATACACACATGCATGATTTTACATAGACACTGAAAAACTTTATTGTTACTGGTTGTCCAGACTATGCTTTGTAGTTTGTTGTGGACTTTAAGAATAAAATGTATTCTAAAATGGTACTCTATTATCTTCCAAAATTGTCGGAAAATTGGTAGGCTGATAATAAATAGTACTGGACAAGCATTCTGAATTTTTCTCTGTTTGAAAAAAACTTGGTGGAACATTGACAGACTTTATTAAATTAAACAAAATCATCAACCTCTTTATTATTCTGATAAATACATAGACGTAGGTATGTGAATTTTTGTTAACATTTATGTTAAATAATCAGGCTGTTGGTCAGAAAGAAATTACATTTATCTACAGTTTCATCTTGTGATATTGCCAGCCTTCACTTTCTGCTAGTGTCTACTAAAATAAATCCCACTGTAACTAGTATCAATATATCTTTGTTTCCCCAGAGAGTTCCCCTTACCATGGCAGGTCCTCTATTTCAAGGTCCGTGCATTAATGACAGCACATTACTCTGGTGAGTCAGTCCAGCCCCTTAGCTTGCAAAATGTTGAAATTTTGCTACAAGCGATTCTTGAATTAATTGTAACTATTTGGCCATTTCAGACTCAAATGATACCATCTGAATTTGCCAAATTAGACTTTTGAGAAGGAAGTAAAGCCCCTTTTCAACGCTGGGCTGTGTTCTGATTTGCTCTAGAAATGGCCACAGTGTACAGCTTTTTCTAGTGCCTCCGGAATGCCTTGAGGCACGACACAGGGTAATCCTCCCTATTATTGCTCATGCTCTCTTCTTTATCTCCTGACACTGGAAGCTTTTCTATTTGTCCAGTATTTCCACTTCATGATCAACTTAATTTCTATCTACCCCTCAACTTGTCTTCTTTCAAAACTCCACTTCAATTAGAAACACATCTTTGTATTAGACAAGCAACAAAGTCAGCAGTATAGACCAAAAGGTTGATGAGAATCTGTCTGCACTATTTACCAAATGGTTCAGTGTTTCCAAGCAGCTGATGACAGACCAGTCATCAATCCAAGCTCATTTCCAGAGAGACACATAAAAACTTTACTGCTTAACAGAGCTCAAAATATCCACCTGTCTCTCTGAGTAAAGTGCAAGCAGAGACTATTCTGCTGATGCTGGGGATCTTCTCTAATCTTTCACATTGGGTATCACCATCTGATGCTAATTATATTGTTGATGTATCTAATTCTTGTTTAGACTGGAAATTTTTTATTACTTCATGTTTGGGTGATTGAGTTGTTGGAGCGAAAAAGCCAGATCATGGGAAAATCATGTGTAAATATATATATGTGTGTGTGCATGCATGGACTCCTGTATAACTGTAGTGGACTCTACAAGTTCAAACTAAAAATACACTCACATCTCTTCTCCATTTCTATGTAGTTGCTTAAGCTCCCTTACTTCTCATTAATAATTATTTTCTTCTTGAGAACCCCTCTCCTTGTACTGCAAGCACCTACACAGTTTGACAAGGGGTTAATCTGGGTTTCCACAGTCAAATGCTGAGAGAACTGGAGTGTGATTAGCTTCTCACTGTCATAGCTTCTTGCTGCTACACAGTGTGTAACACAGTCAATCAAGTTTACCCTGTGTCCAGGCTCACTGAGTATGCTCACCTTTCACCTAGGCTCTCGAAAGGCAGTTTTTCCCAGACATAGACCCACAAGAATATAGTCAACTGATCTTTGACAAAGGTGTAAAGGCAATACAATGGAGCAAAGACATTCTTTTCAACAAATGATGCTGGAACAACTGGACATCTACATAAAAAAAGAAAAAAAGAATCTAGACACAGACCTTACACCCTTCAAAAAATTAACTCAAAATGGATCATAGACCTAAATATAAAATGCAAAACTATAAAACTTCTAGAAAATAATATAGGAGAAAATCTAGAGGACCTTCAGTTTGGCAATAACTTTTTGGATACAACAACAAAAGCACAATCCATGAAAGAAAGACTTGAGAAGCTGGACTTCATTAAAATAAAAAAATTCTGCTCTGCAAAAGACACTGTCAAGAGAATGAAAGGACAAGCCACAGATTGGGAGAAAATATTTGTAAAAGACACATCTGATAAATGACTGCTATTCAATATTTACAACAAAGAACTCCCCAAACTCAACGATAAGAAAACAAACAACCTGATAAAAAAATGGGTTAAAGACCTTAACAGACACCACACCAAAGAAGGTATACAGAAAGTAAACAAGCATATGAAAAGATGCTCCATGTCGTATATTATCAGGGAAATGCAAATTAAAACAATAGTTACATACCACTGTACACCTGTTAGAATGGACAAAATCCAGAACACTGACAACACCAACTGCTGATGAGGATGTGTAACAACAGGAACTCACACTCGTTGCTGGCAGGAGTACAAAATGGTGCAGACACTTTGGAAGACAGCTTGGCATTTTTCTACAAAACTAAGCATACCATATCATTTAACAGTCATGCTCCTGGGTATTTACCCAAAAATGTTAAAACCGTATGTCCACACAAAAGCATGCACACACATGTTTATAGCAGCTATATTCATAATTGCCAAAACTCAGAAGCAACTTAGATGTCCTTCAGTAGATAAATGGATAAATCAACCATGGTACATCCACACAATGGAATATTGTTCAGTGCCAAAAATAAATGAGCTATAAAGGCATGAAAGATAGAAGATACTATAAAACTCCTAGAGGAAAACAGGCAGAACACTCTTCGACATATATCACAGCAATTATTTTTTGATCTGTCTCCTAAAGTAAAGAAAAAGAAGCAAAAATAAACAAATGGGACCTAATTAAACTTAAAAGCTTTTGCACAGCAAAGAAAACCATTGACAAAAAGAGAAGACAACATATAGAATGGGAGAAAATATTTGCAAATGATGTGACCGATAAGGGAATATCCAATATATGTAAATAGCTCATACAACTCAACTTCAAAAAAACAAACAATCTGATTAAAAAATGTGCAGAATAACTGAATACACATTTTTCCAAAGAGGAAATGCAGATGGCCAACAGGCACATGAAAAGATGCTCAAAATTGTTAATCATCAAGGAAATGCAAATCAAAACCACATTGAGGTATCACCTCACTCCTGTCAGAATGGCTATCATCAAAAAGAACACAACTAACAAATGCTGGCAAGGATGTGGAGAAAAAGGAATCCTCTTACATTGTTGGTGGGAATGTAAATTGGTGCAGCCACTGTGGAAAACGGTATAAAATTTTCTCAGGAAACTAAAAATAGAACTACCATATGATCTAGCAATTTGACTCCTGGGTATATATCTGAGAAAAACAAAAACACTAATTCAAAAAGATACATGCACCCCGATGTTCATAGCAGCATTATTTACAATATGGAAGCACCCTGAGCCCATTAACAGATGAATGGATAAAGAGGAGGTGGTATATATATATATATATATATATATATATATATATATATATATA